>NC_068997.1:4108383-4115886 GCF_001194135.2 Octopus bimaculoides
TATATATATATATACCGTAAATCCTCGAGTATAGTCCGCCCTTTAGTATTATACGCAGGTGATTTTTAGGGGTCAGTACCTCTGAAAAACCTAAACCTTGTGTATAATACGCACCCTTTCTCTAACTTGAACCAAGGAGGTCTATATAACGTCCTTCGTTTGTAAACATATATAAAGTAACGTCCTTTGTTATTATTGTATATATAACATAATGCAAACGTGTAGCTTTTTTGTGCACTTTGTTTGCAGAAAATAAAGAAATAACAGTAATAACGTCAGGTCGGGAGCGCGAACCTTTCTACCTCTAGCGAACGACTTTTCTCCAGTCGACATCCATTCAGTCCATAAATCACGCAATTTGTTTTTAATCGGTTTGTTAATAGAGACATCTAATGGCTGCAATATGGCGGTCATACCCGCTGGAATGATAGCAACATCTGTTTTGTGATATTTGTTTAAATGTTTGAGTTTATCTTCACTTCTGTGGCATCTAAAAGCATCTAGTACAAGCAAGCTGTTGTGCTGTTTAATCGTTCGACCAGGACGATTTCCCCATACAGTGTCAATCCAATCTCTAAATAACTCATCATCCGTCCAGCCTTTTTGTTGATATCTAACAATAATCCCTTTTGGAAATTCTACGTTTTTGGGTGCTGTTTTACGTTTGAATATTATATAAGGTTTAAGTTTGGTGCCATCAGCCATACAAGCTAACATGACGGTAAAACGATTTTTTTCATGGCCCGCAGTTTTAATTGTAATTGAGGATGTACCACTGAAATCTATTGTACTATCTGCAGGCATATAAAAGATTAATGGGATTTGGCCCGCATTACCAATCAATGACAATGGGTAATCCTTTTCCCGTCGCATTTTAATAATAAACTTTTGAAAGTTCATTATCGTCACTTCAATATCAGCTGGTAACTTTTGTGAAATGTGGGTTCGCCTCCTAATAGACAAGTCATGCCTTGACATAAAGTTACTGGCCCAGCCACGTGATGCTTTAAATTCCGACTCATTAAGTTTTATCTTTTTAGCAATGAGTTTTGCCTGCTGCCTCAAATGTACTGTATTAATGGCTATTCCACCAAGTCTTCTTTCCTCTACCCATTCAAGCAAATTTTTATCAAGCTCAGGATGTTTGGCTTTATTCCCCCTTCTTGCCTTCATTATCTTTGGCATCTGCTTAATTTCGTCTTTATTTCTTCTCCATAACCTGACATTGCTTTCGTCAACATCAAATTTTCTTCCGGCGGCCCTATTACCATGCTCTTCAACATATGATATAACTTCAAGTTTAAACATAGCCGAATAAGATCTATGAGGCATTTTATGGGCCTGTAATGTATAAAATGTTTTATTGAAGATTAATGTACAGGTTTAAGTCCCGCTTATAAAAAACCCTAGTGAAGACCCACAGTAGTTCAAACATTTAATACCGGTATTTAATTATCTATTGTTTGCCACCGTAACGATGCAACCTGCTAATACAAACAGCAGGATAAACTATTTAGCGCCAGACTATTAAGCAGGCTTAGCTGAATGGAGGTGCTTGTCTCCCCCTTGTAAACATAAGGACACAGGAAATGTGTCAAGGCCGACAGGAAGCGGTGCAGCTTCCTAGGGCTAAATAGCAGTAGTATTATTCCCTTCATGGGACTGTCACATTAAGCTGACAGCATACAACTACTTTATTAAGCACAATTCGTGCGTAATTAAGCCAGCAGCACCTAGTCGAACACTTCCGCGCATGCGTGATACAATAATGGTGATGTTCTTAACTGTTATATGGGAATGAAAATATGTTTGCAAATTGTTTTTGTTACATGTTATTTTGTGTTCTGAATACTTTTATCTTAATAAATGTTGCTTACTGCAAGTTATGGATGATTCTTTTATGACTTCATTTCTTTCAGGCTTAGCTTAAGGTATTTTCGCGCCCCACATCACAAAATGCGTCTGAAAAAATATTGCCGGACAGCAAATAGAGACTCGGGCATTGCTTAGGAAATATTTTTCATTTTTAACCTCGTATATAGTACGCACTAGGGAGTTTGACCTTTAAATTTTAGGGGAAAAATGCGAATTTTACTCGAGGATTTACAGTATAAATATACATGTATAATCCCCCGCCAAAACAAAACGAAGAAAAAACACAAGAAGAAAACAACAACGCGAGGACGTCGTGCATGTAAAGTATTAATAGACGCTCGGGGAAGGAAAGAAAGGTAGTCTTACGTTTGCAGCAAAGCTCTTCTTCAGAAACGGGAGTAAGAAGTAAGTCCAAGAGAAAAGGAAGGCGGAGGGAAAAATCGCCAACGATCCACGTGTAGTTTCATTTTGAAATAGATATATTGGAATATATAGACTTTGATTTTTATTCGCACACATAGCAACCCCAGTTGTTAACTGTGAACTATAAACTTTTTTTTTTTTAGGCGTATCGAAATTTCATATGGGAAAATTTTACAGCCTTCTTTCTATGTCAATAAACCGCTATTGTTCCTGAAAGTTGTTCTTCATACCTTCTACGGACTGCTCGAAATTAACTTCCCATATATGCACAGCCACATGTGTTCGTATTCATTATGAAAGAATTTCATTAATACATATTGTATGTATATTTGTGTACTATGTTACTTATATCATTTCATTAAAAATACCACGGGTGTAACGAAGTGTGGAAACAATGGTAGTAATATGAAATAATGAATGTCGTTCAATCCATTCTTTGTTACTCGTTTCTTTATGTATATGTATATACATAAGATGGGTATAATATATATATATATATATATATATATATATACATATATATATATATATTCATATTACATATATGCATGTGTGTGTGTGTGTGTGTGTGTGTGTGTGTGTGTATGTGCGTGTGTATGTGTGTGTGTGTGTGTACATACATATATAGATACAGGTATGCTGTTTGGATTTGGCGTCTACCGATTTTCTGAGAATGAAATATATCGATCTATTTCGGAATAACTCCACATCCCACCGAACCCCTCCTACAATAGGGATTTCATTTCACTGAGATAAGGAGGCTGTAGTAGGGAGGGGATAACCAAACCAAAAAATTCGTTACTTTCAATATTTGTGTTTTATTTAATACCAGAAACAGATGGAAGCATTGCGATTGAGACGTGTCAACGTCGTCTTTTACGCAATTGTATGAATGCTATCAGTCGGATACATCAACAAAGAGTACGGAACAAGGCAAGGACATTAAAATGATTTTAATGTTTTGTGAGGACCAATAACAGGAATAATAGCGAATGGAACCCTAATGGCTTCCATATTGTTATGTAGCGTGTAGAAAGAGATATCGTGTTGTCTAGGAAGGAGAGGACAGGCTGAAGATATTATCTCCCAATCGGAAGCGGAAATGACCTTTTATCAAAGTTATCATCTTGATAGATATCTGAAGAGTACTTTACTCAAGCCATAACTGATATGTTTGTGTACGTGTGGCTGAATGTGTGTGTTATGTGAGTGTTGTGTGTGTGTGTGTGTGTGTGTGTGTGTTGTGTGAGTTTTGTGCGAGTGTGTTGTATGTGTGTTGTGTGAGTGTGAATGAGTTTTTGTAAGTATGTGCATGCATATATATATATACATATGTGCACATATTATATGTATAATCACATAACATATGTATATATGCATATATATATATATATATATATATATATATACATATATATATATATATATATATATATATATATATATATATATATACATATACATATATACATACTTATTATATCCATATATATATATATATATATATATATATATAATCCACTTGTCCTTCTACTCCATTTCTTTTAACAACACTCACTCTCTCATACAACACACTCTCTCCATCTTTCTCACTTTCTCTCTCTCACACAGACATAGTTTCGTCCCATTCTCTCTCTCTCTCTCCTTCTCTCCCTCCATCTCTCCCTCTATCCGTATAAAACATCTTAATAGTTCCCAGTATACGCGCTTAAACCGGAGCCTCAACAAGTCTTTGTTTCATTAATATATTTGAAAACATAATAAAAGTCAAGTGACTTCTTGGATAAGTTAACTACTCAAGACTTTTTCAAATATTTGCAACCCATTATTGTTATTATTGATGTTGCTATTATTATTATTATTATTATTATTATTATTATTATTATTATTATTATTATTATTATTATTATTATTATTATTATTATTATTATTCAGTAGTTTTATTTCTATAACGTGCTTACACTTCACTACCGAGTGCAGCCCTGTGTGCCTTGGCTATGTGCTGTGGTTTGCTGTGATGCTCTTATGGTTACTGTATTGAAAGTGTTTTGCGTAGGATGTGTGCAGTGCCCAACAGTGTAATTTTCTGTATGTTATATTATTATTATTATCATTATCATTATTATTCAGGCGGCGAGCTGGCCAAACGTTAGCACGCCGAGAGAAATGCTTGGCAGTATTTCGTCTGTCTTTACGTTGTGAGTTCAAATTCCGCTGAGGTCGACTTTGCCTTTTATCCTTTCGGGGTCGATAAATTAAGTACCAGTTGCGTATTGGGGTCGATCTAATCGACTGGCCCCCTCCCCAAAAATATTGGGCCTTGTACTTAGAGTAGAAAATATTGTTATTTTTGCTGTTGTTGTTGTTGTTTTGTATCGCTCCTTAGTAAAGTCAACCCTGATCAAAAATATGCATTATCGGAGCCTTTCCTGTCGTGGCCGTTCAACATTTTAGTCTATATATATCTACATATATCCTGCCCGTATGAAAACGTTGAGATGTGATTTCAAATGACGTTTCGCTGTTTTTTCTAGCTGAATAAGTGGCTTCTTTCTGGACACACAAATCTTAAAGGACTCTAATGTAATTCACGTACATCTTACATCTTCATTTCTTCATACCTGAGGATGACGATTCCAAGATATAAAGGAACATAACTACATCCTTATTTCTTTATTGCATACAGGGAGCTAAACATAGAAGGTACAAACAAGGACAGACAAAGGGCTTAAGTCGATAAGATCGACCCCAGTTCGAAACTGGAACTTAATTTATCGACAAGGCTAGCAATTTCGAGGTAAGGCATGAGTCGAATACCTCGACCGCCAGTGTTTCCCTGGTACATATTTTTATCGACCCTGAAAGGATGAAAAGCAAAGTCGACCTCGGCGGAATTTGAACTCAGAACTTAACAGAATACAAAATGACGCTAAGCATTTCGCCCGGCGTGCTAACGATTCTGCCTACTCGCTGCCCTCAACATAGCTACATATTGCTAGGTATTTTGCCCTATACTGAAACAATTAAGTCCTCTCCAGAAGAATTGCATTCAGCTTTCGGATGTTTTATAGAAATAGTTAACCCAAGTTTTGACTGGTATTGCATTCTAGCAACTATGGAAAGATGAAAAATAAAATTGGCTTCTGTTGATTTGAACTCAGACAGTAAAGAGTCATAATTAAATAGTCTTACACATCTTATCCGACGCTCGAACAACCCTAGTCCTTCAACCTTCTCAATGTCTCATTAATTTATAGTGAGAGTATTTTGATTACGTTTATAGAAAACAGGGCCACAAGTTTGGTGTTCATTAAATGGAGCTCTTGGCTTACACAGCTGTCAAGAGCTGTGTTGACCCGAAGGAGCTGCGTTCAAAATCATAAATTTACAACTAATCTTTACTGCAGAAATCTATTCTTTATAGCAATTTTCAATATAAAACAACAGATAATTCTTCCGTATAGATAGATAGATAGATAGATAGATAGATAGAATTTAATAATAGCTTAATCCAGCTCCATAAAACTTCGCTGAATGAACTTGTCTCGTACAGAGATGTGCCTGTTTAGATACTTGACGAGATAGGTTCCTTCTACGAACCTACGAAATTTTAAGTTACGTGAAGAAACTAGATCAAACTGTTACTGCATAACATATGTAACCTTTACTAAACGTATTGAGTAGCACTTGCTTTCGCTTGTTCATGCATTCGTGTGTGTGTGTGTGTGTGTGCATGTGTGTGTGTGTGTGTGTGTGCATGTGTGTGTGTGTGTGCATGTGTGTGTGTGTATGTGTGCATGTGTGTGTGTGTGTGTGTGTGTGTGTGTGTGTGTGTGTGTGTGTGTGTGTGTGTGTGTGTGTGTGTGTGTGTGTGTGTGTGTGTGTGTGTGTGTGAAGGTGCACCGCCTAGTGGATAGTTTGTAGCCTCACGATTGCTAGATCACAGATTCGATTCCCGGATCGGCTACTTGCACGAAACACTTCATTGCACGTTGCTGTAGTGGGTGGGAGAGTGCCAGAATTGCTGTCGCGTCGGCAGAAGTGCCGTACGGTATATCTTCCAGCTCTCTATATTCTGAGCTCATATCCGCCCTTCTAGGAGAAGGCAACAGAAATCCACTCCAGTATTCATCTTATGTCTACTTGCACATATACAGAGAGAGCGGGGAGGGAGAAAGATAAATATAGGCATATGCATACATACGTACATACATACATACAGTTCTATATTTAAGAAATGAGGAATTATGTAGATTATTTACCTTATTTACATTCGACGGATATTTGTCTTCATCTTGTTTGTTGTTAACACACAACGTTTCGGCTGATATACCCTCCAGCCTTCTTCGGGTGTCTTGAGGAAAAGAACCCAGGTTCGAAATTTCCCCAAGACACCTGAAGAAGGCTGGAAGGTATATCAGCCGAAACGTTGTGTTAACAACAAACAAGATGAAGACAAATATCCGTCGAATGTAAATAATGCAAATAATGTAAATAATGTTTTATCTTTTCCTTCTTGCAATCATTGGATTGCAGTCATGCTGGTGCACCGCCTGAAGGGTTTTTAGTCGAACAGATTAATCTCAGAACTTTTAAAAGAAAATGGATACATACTCCATCCGTCTCTTTCGCCAAACCGTTAGTTTGCGGGAAAAAAACAAACAAACTTAAACTGATCGTCAAGCACTGGTAGGAGACAGACACAAACACAAAGTTGCACACACAGAAATGCATGCATACATTGATTGCATACATACAGACATACATATTTATATACGCTTATATATATATATATATATATATGTATGTATATATGTATGTATGTATGTATGTATGGATATATGCAAATACACACACACATATATATATACATACACATACATACATATGTGCATATAATATATATATATATACATATATATAGACATGCACAACAGGCGTCTTCACTTCTGTCCATGAGACGCCTCACAGGCTTTTTGTCAACCCGACGCTATAGTAGAAGACATTTACCCAAGCTGCCATGCAGTAGGACTGAACTGGGAACCATATGGTTGGGAAACAAATGTGTTACCAGACCTTTACTTTAACCGGCAGAAGTCACACAAGAGCTCAGAGGCCGAGAGTTTCCACTTATCAAACTTGAGTCCTTTTGGAATTTCTGCTAAATCGATGTACATAGGTGTGTGTGTGTGTGTGTGTGTGTGT
>NC_068997.1:4115896-4116803 GCF_001194135.2 Octopus bimaculoides
TGTGTGTGTGTGTGTGTGTGTGTGTGTGTGTGTGTGTGTGTGTGTGTGTGTGTGTGTGTGTGTGTATCTGCGTGCGCACGCGTGTATGTGTGTTTGAGGAAGAGACAGAAAGAATATGTGTGTGAGTATTGTTAAAAGATTCAGGAAACCTTTGATTTTTCTATATTGGTGCCATTAACATTTTGTATTTCCTGGCTAACGTTTCAATGAACTGGCCGAAGTTTGTCATATCTTTAGATGTACTCTGATTGGTCAGAGTGTGATGATATGATCTATACATTTTATTATTGATTAACGATTAACGCGTGCATTCATTAACCCCATTCCAGAAGGCCTATAATCAAGGATATTCCAATCGTAATCATCCTTCTGTTTTTTCTTCAACTACAGTTTATCTTGAATTATATTCTCTAATGTGTCTTTCTTGATTGAAGATAGAGTGTGTTTGGGATGAATTTTGGCTTCTGTTTTTAATAGGTCATATGAGCAACTAAATGCTTTCTAGTTAACTCATGTTGTTGTTGTTATTGTTGTTGCTGTTGTTTTGTTGTAGTTCCCGGAAAACAAGGCTCTAATCAAATGCAATCCATCTGCTCCTTATTTGGAGCCATGTAAGCCTTGATAAAGCAGACCTGTAATGCAAAGTGTTTCAGCCGTGATCATCTTATCTTTGTTAATTTTATTAAGTATAGGTGCAGGCGTGCCTGAGTGGTAAAACTATGTAGTACTTCCAAGCCACATGGTCCTGGATTCAGTCCCATTGCATGGAACCTTGGGTACGTCTCTTCTATTATAGCCACCGGTCAACCAAAGCCTTGTGAGTGGACTTGGTAGGCAGAAACTGTAAGAAGCCCGTCGTATATATATACGTATATATATATATATATATATATATATATATATATAT
>NC_068997.1:4116858-4119358 GCF_001194135.2 Octopus bimaculoides
GTGTAAATAACAAAAGTATATATTAGTATGACGCTCGGGAATACGGAAAGTCTTTGACGTTTCGAGATGTATGTATGTATGTATGTATGTATGCATGTATGTATGTATGTAGGTATGTGTGTGTGTGTGTGTGTGTGTGTGCATATGCGTGTGCGTGTCTGTATGTATGTGTCTCTGTATGTCCCCCACTACCGCTTGCAACTGGTGTTGTTGTGTTTACATTCCCGTAACATAGCAGTTCGGCAAAAAAATAAAATAAAATAAGTATCTGGCTTTAAAAAAGTACTGGCGTTGATTCAATCGACTAAAAGTTGTTCAAGGCGGTGCCCCAGCATGTACACAGTCTAACAGCTGAAGCAAGTAAAAGAGAAAAGATACAAGATAACCAGTACAAAATTGCCACGGCTATAAATATCCTTAACGTTTTAAGAGGGACATGTCACTGCTATTTTTAGCAGATCTAGTGACCACATATCACCCTTTCCCCTGCCTCTGGCTCCAAACTACGGGTTCCATTCAACGCTATCTTCTACAATACGTATTATTGTTCTCTAGTTTCTCCTTCTATAACAGGTTTGTTAACACGTAATTTACTTATATTCACTCCCACTTCTTTAATCTATGTATTAATTTTGTTGTATAGGAGCATCTTCCGGAAACTATAAGCTGGTCCTAATAGCTATTCTATTAATTACAGTTTTCTATCATTTTGGAAACAATTAACAGTGATTTGTATCAAATTTATTAGGAATAAATATATATACAATCATACTTGCATTCAAACATATATACATACATACATACATACATACATACATATATATATATATATATATATATATATATATATATATATATATATATATATATGCATGCATACATACACACACACACATATTCATAAATGCATATGTATATATGCGTATATATATCCACATATATGTATTTATACATATAGTCATATATGTTTGTGTATATATATGTATGTATGTATGTATGTATATATGTATGCATGCATGCATATATGTATGTGAGTATGTATGCGATAAATACAAAGTATAAAATTAAATGGCGAGAATAAATCATAACCAAACGGATATCAAATATAAAAATGGCTGTTTTGTGAAATCAGGAAGACATTTTCTCGTCGCTTCCATGTTATAACTACTTTTAGCTTGTGTAATATCTAAATGTTGCCATTAAACTTTCTCCGTATCGTCTGTGTATCTCGTCATCTAAATGTTCTTCTAGATGTTTCGTTCAAACTATGGCTTATACTGCTACATTTAATATAAGAGCACATTATCATATTTCACTAATTTACTTCTAAAATATCTACAGATTCACTGAATCTATAGTTAACTACTGTATTTCTAATGCACTAATACTATTTTGTTGCTATTATTTACTTATCCCTTACGTATTAAACTAAAATATCTATAATGCTCTGCTCTTAATGTAATTTTCATTTCTTTAACACCTACATATAATCATTCGTTTTCAAATAGATATACAATATTTCTTTCTACAATTCTTTCATTGTTATTGTGCAAGATTTCATGTAAGCATTATATAATGAGAGTATCAACTCTGTGTGTTTTTGTGCGTGTTTGTGTATGAGGGAAACAAAACGGAAAGAAATAATAATTTCAATGATAACAGAAAGTATGTGGTGGGGCGTCAAGCGAACAAGAGAGAGTGAGAAAGAGGCAACTAACAGACGACAGAAAGTTAGATTCGGACGTCATGCGAAGAGGAGAGAGGGAAAGAGTAAGGTGCATCTATCAAACGATTAGAAAGGAGCAATTTCCTTTTTTTATTTTTGTCCTAAATACGACAAAAACCTAAAACTATGTGTAGACATTGTAAAGATAAACAATGAATAGCCATGGTGTAGCCTTGATATGTCAATTAGTAACGACAACAATATTTTGCTTGTCAAGACATAAGTTTGAGTTCTATGCTTCAAACAGCCTTAACAATGGAAGAAAATCAAATACAAAATCGAAGTATTTAACACAATGAAGCATTGTGATGAATATCAATAAATTTATGTATCACAATATAACCAGAATCATTAGTAAAACGGAATTTGCATGAGTTCTGCAAAGTGTCATTATTATTTAAATCTTCGTGTTTTATGTGCCACCATGATATTTATATTCTCCCTAGCCCACTTATACCAGTCATTATTTATTTGTTAGCCAGATCTGCGGGGCATTCTGTGCCCATGAGCTTCACAAGACTTATGAGAGCTGGGCTGTTAACGTTTAGTTTGAAACGTTGCAAGACTACTGGAACTACGGACATCCATGACTAGACTTTGAATGAATACTGGTGTGGTTTCTCGTTGCTTTCTCCAAGCAGAGCAGACAAGTGTAGAGAACGAATTTCCAGTGGGAGATCGTTCTAGGTAGAAAAGAATGATCCTAGTGGTGAGTGCAGTACCTGGGTTGGGAATGGTTACAATATGGATGACAAGTGAAGAAGAAATGAGTGA
>NC_068997.1:4121948-4126321 GCF_001194135.2 Octopus bimaculoides
TATATATATACCCGTTTATCTATCTAGTTATCTCTCTCTCTCTCTCTCTCTATATATATATATATATATATATATATATATATATACACACACACACACACACACACACACACACATGCACACACGCGCGCGCGCAGATACACATATTCATAAGTATATATTATATGTGTCCCTATACATACCTATCCTTGTCTCTATCAATCCATCATTATATATATTTTTGCATACATAAATTTACTTGTAAATATATATATATGAACATATTCATGCTCAAATACACACACACACACGCACACATACACGCACGCACATACAGACACCACACACACATACATCACATCTCATATATAGGCATTTACACTCACATGCGGCAATGTATACACAAGGAAGGCACGCACATACATAGAAACTCACACTACAAAGAGACGTACGCGCACACAAAGGTACACGGAAAGACACCAAAACTCCCTCATGTACAAGATAACGGGATGCTGTATTTACAAGTGTTAGTTCTGTCTAAAAGTAAACATTAACTTTATAATTGTCTCTTTGAACATGTATTCACGTCCATATAGCTATCACTGGTTATTTACCAATATCTTTACTTCAAACACTAATTAATCGACTGGTGAAAAACTTTTTCTGACGCACCGCCTTTTTTTTCTGTGATTTTGTGATTTTAAACGATGTTTTACATTTTGTAATCCGCTGCGGCGCAATTATACTTTACACACAAACACACACACTCATCTGTATACTTACAGATGTACGTATCCTGTCACCTGCTCTTGTCGAGTTATGTTGCTGTGACAAGTCTACGAAACTTCAAGATACATGAGGCCCGAATCAAATTGATTTTTTAAAATAATAATAATAATAATAATGATAATAATAATAATAATAATAATAATAATAATAATAATAATAATAATAATAATAATAATAATAATAATAATAAATACAAATATATACATATGTATGTATGTATCTATCTATCTATATATATATATATATATATATATATATATACGTATTCGATAACTGCTAAAGATGAAACTCCAGGCACTTGAGTCACTTTGTAATGTCTTACTTGACATTGAAAACTTCCCAAAAAGCAAATTCTGTTCTCCTCGGCACCACCGTGAGTGCGAGAATATTCTTTTATTATTTTATTCTCTTGTTTCAGAAATTTGACTGCGGCCATGCTAGTGCACCACCTTTGGTCGAACAAATCGACCCCCGGGACTTATTCTTTGTAAACCTAGTACTTATTCCATCGGTCTCTTTTGCCGTACCGCTAAGTTAGTAGACGTAAACACACCAACATCAGTTGTGAAGTGATGGTGGTGGGAACAAACACACACACACACACACACATACACACACACACACACACACATACATATATACGATGGGCTTCTTTCAGTTTCCGCCTACCAACTCAATTCACAAGGCTTTGGTCAACATGAGGCTATAGTAGAAGACACTTGCCCAAGCTGCCACGTAGTGGGACTGAACCCGGAACCATGTGGTTGGGAAGCAAACTTCTTACCACACAGCCTGGAAAATATTTCATTAACATTGTCCAAGCAGTGCAGATATCAAGTTCATAAGTAACACAACGTTTGGCTTGGACTCAGAACCAAATGCCTTCTTAACACAATTAATTTCACGTTACATAACAATATTGCAATATAACTTTTTACCCCCAATTAGTCGTACCTTTTAAAGTATTCGTTTCTACTCTACGCACAAGGTCCGAAATTTGGGGGGAGGGGCCAGTCAACTAGATCGACGCCAGTACGCAACTGGTACTTAATTTATCGACTCCGAAAGGATGAAAGAGAATGTCGACCGGAATTTGAACAATGAAATACCGCTAAGCATTTCGCCCGTCCTAACGTTTCTTATTTCTTTATTGCCCACAAGGGGCTAAACATAGAGGGGGACAAACAAGGGCAGACAAAGGGATTCAGTCGATTAGATCGACCCCGGTGCGTACCTGGTACGTAATTTATCGACCCCGAAAGGATGAAAGGCAAAGTTGACCTCGGCGGAATTTGAACTCAGAACGTAAAAACAGACGAAATACCGCTAGGCATTTCGCCCGGCGAGCTAACGATTTTGCCAGCTCGCCGCCTTTTAAACCTAATGACAGACGAAATAGGGCTAGGTATTTCGCCCGGCGTGCTAACGATTCTACCAGCTCGCCGCCTTTGCCTCATAAAATATTACTCCGAAAGAAATCAAAGAAATAGACCCCATAATATTTAAGTGATACCTGGACAAATTTCATCAAGAAATACCCGACAAAATTTGAAGCAATTGTTGTATCTATCTTCGTTACGTTCTGGTTTAAGATTCTCCCGGAGTCACCTTTGCCTTTCATCCTTCTGGAATCAATGAAATAAAGTATTGTTGAAGTATTGATACTCTCATTCAATTGACTTAGCACATCTAAATTAATTGCATTGAGCTTATTTTAGAAATCATATTTACCTTCATTCCCTTTCGTTACATTCTGAGTTCAAATTTCAGCGAGATCAAACTTGCCTTTAATGATTTTGAGATCGATAAAATACATTACCAGTCAATCACTGAGATGACTGGTATCGACTAATTCCTTTCATCTAAAAAAACTGCTAGCCTTCTTCCAAAATTTGAAGCCAAATATTAAGTCGGTGAGCTGACAGAATCGTTGGCGCGTCGGACAAAATGCTTAATGGCATTTCTTCTAGTTTTCAAAATGCTGAGTTCAAATCCCACCGAGGTCAACTTTACCTTCATCATTTCGGAACCAGTCAAGTATTGAGGTCGGTGTAATTGATTTTCAAAATCTCGCAAAAATTGGGGACCTTCTGCCAAAAATTTGAAAGAATTTTATGATTAAAACGATGAACTGACAAAAGCATTAGCGTGTCGGAAAAAAATGTTTTATAGTATTTCTTCCGGCTTTTTTCATTTCTGAGTTTAAATATCGACGAGATCAATTTTATCTTTCATCCCTTCGGCATCGATAAAATAAAGGACCAGGCGAATAATGGGGGTTGATGTAATCAACGAATCCTCTTCTCCTAAAATTGCAAGCCTAGTACGAACATTTGTTGTTATTTATCATCCTCTTTTACATTCTACTAAGATCGGCTTTGCATTTTTCATAATTCTCTGATTGATAGAAAAAGTATCATCCATGTACCGGGAAGATGTTGTATACCCCCGACACAAACAATTACCGAAATAATCTAGTCTTTCTCTTTTTAAAAAAAAATAAGAACGCTCTCATCATTTTGATAACGTAGAATTGTTGATATCAGAATACAAAGCAACTGTTTATCTAAAGTGTTAAATAGCAGATATTAGTAACAGTCGCGTTAATGAATGCAATTAGCAGTTCACTATTTTGTTAATGAATGCAATTAGCAATTCACTTCTGTTTTACTTGTTAATTGAATGTAATGAGGCTGCTATTAACTTTATTAGTGAACAAATAAACAGTGATATGCTTTCTATAATGGAAAATTACAATTATTTTCAATCACTGGATTTACAAAATCAATAAAGTGTGGGGCGGCCTTATAAGTAGAGTGTGAACCCCACTCTAGTCAAATGTGCCTCTAATCTCTTCTTGGGATCGATAAAATACATTACCAGTCAAGTACTGAAGTCGAGATAATCGATACTTCCTCTCCACCAACGTTTTTGCCAGATGCCTAAATCAGAAACAAAAGAGTATTCTTTTCGACTCTTCACGCTCCTAGTTCAAATCCCGCCAAGGTTAACTTCGCTTTTCATCCGTAGGGGTGGTCTATAAAATAAGTAATAGGCAAGTAATGGGGTAGATTTAATCTACTAACACCATCTCCTAAAATTGCTGGCATTGAACCAGAATTTTAAACCAAAGTAGGCGAACCGGCGGAATCGTTAACACGTCGAACAAAATGCTTAGCATTTTCTTCTGGCAGATTAGGTTCTCATTTCAAATTCCGCGAAATTCTACTTTGCCTATAATCTTTTCAAGATCGTTGAAATAAGTATCTGTCAAGAACGAGAACTGATATAATCAACTTGCATCCCCACCCCTAAAATTTCTAACCTTGTACCGTATTATTATCATCAATAATATTAATACGCTTTTTGTTTTTGTGTGCACCTGTTGTGTGCGTCACACTTACTTCAAAGAAGTGGCAAAGCGAGAGAGAGAGAGAGGAAGTAAGAGAGTAATCGAGAAAGAGAGACAGAAAGTGACAGTGAGAGGTGACGGCGTTCGTTTTGTGTCTTTAAATGTTTCAGAGAGGAAGTAAGAGAGAAAGAGAGAGAGAGAGAGAGAGAGAGAGAGAGAGAGATAGTGAAACAGACAGTGAGTGGTGACGGCG
>NC_068997.1:4126331-4133478 GCF_001194135.2 Octopus bimaculoides
GAGAGATAGTGAAACAGACAGTGAGTGGTGACGGCGTTCCTTTTGTGTTTTTAAATGTTTATCACATCGCAAGAGAAGTAGATACATAGATGCATATGCACATTGTTAAATCAAAAGTGGGAGAGAAGAGGTACACAAAGGAAGTGAAAGAGAAAGAAAGAAAGTGAGAGAAACAGTAGATACATAAACCCAAAGAAAAATTCATACATAGATACATACACACAAAAAAATTAGATGTCAATTTCACTTTTCATTACCACACGAGGATAAAATTAACTCACTGACAGGCGTAACATTAATGTAGTTCTCAGGGAGATTCAGCCTCAAACAGAATATGAAAAGGCTGGCCCTTTTGAATTACAGCTACAACTCGAGACATATATATATGAATGTATTTGTGTGTGTGTGTGTGTGTGTGTGTAGTTTAGGTTTGTTACATGTTTGCAATAATATGTGTCGCGTGGTGGAAATAATCATTCGTGGAACTGAGATATTTTGGTTGGATCATATAGTCATTGGTGTCATATTACTTTCTATATTCTGTAACTGTCACAATATACTTTTCTAGGCCTGAATTTTTTGTGGGGAGGGAGCCAGTTGATTAGATCAACTCCAGTATACAACTGATACTTAATTTATCAACCCCGAAAGGACGAAAGGCAAAGTCGATATCGGCAGAATTTGAACTCACAACGTAAATACAGACGGTCATAATATACAAACATTTCTCATGGCACCAGTACACTGCTTACAGATGCTTACATGTTTTATGTTTTCCGTGAATTTTTCACGAGTCCAGCTAATTATTATTATCATTATTATTATTATTATTATTATTATTATTATGATTATTATTATTACTATTATTATTATTATTATTATTATTATTACTATTACTATTATTATTATTATTACTATTATTATTATTATTATTATTATTATTATTATTATTATTATTATTATTATTTGTAATTATTTTTACTGCACAACAGAGAACTGCTCTTTGCATATTGGTTGTGTGCACGGTGTGGTCTGGTTTTATAGTTACGATTGTACTGACAGTAATCTACATAATATACAAGTGTGCAATGTCTACCAATCTTATAGTATCTATGTTATGCATATTTGCATAGTCGAGGGGTTTTCATTATGTATTGATCGGTATGTATTATTTTTAATTATTTCTAACGCCCCTACAAGAAATGTCGTTTCTAGAATGCAGACGCAGACAGCGTGGTCTTGTGGAAACAAAATATCAGTGATTAAAAAGCGGAGAACAAAACCTCCATGAGATCACGATGAAGGAATTTAGCACGAGGAAGATGTGTATTATCAGAGAACATCTATATGTGACCAAACAAGGAAGACTAGACTTTAAATACCAGAAAGCCGATCAATGTCATACCTACGAGTAGGGTACGTGCGATCTACTTAAATACTGATTGGAATACATGAGACATACTTTGTATTAAATGGAGTAGGCGAGATCTGCTCTTATATTGAATGGAGCACATGAGAAATACTCTTGGATTGAGATTTACTCAAGTACTGAGTGCAGTGTACGAGAGCTCTTGTATTGATTGAAGTATACGATAGTGCAGTACAAGAGATCTACTCAAGTACTAAATGGAGTGTATGAGATTTTCTCTTCTGTTGAATGAAGTATACGAGATCTACTTGTGACATCAATGAAAATTACTTTCCGTAAGGATTAGGTATGACGACATGTCAATGGTTTCCCACAGTGTTTGGTATGGCAGTGCTAGCATTGATGAATAACGGACCGGGTTATTTTCCAAAACTGTGAGTAGGAAATATGCGAGAAATGGAGGGAACGGTAAAAGCAGAAGGACTGGGTTTTTCATCGCAGACACAATCTTCATCAGTTAATTTAAGTGAGGAAGGACTACCATGTTCCAACACAAGGTTAATTTCAAACATGTTACGGGAAGGCGGCAAATTCAAGGTAGATAAATATTTCGACTCTTCAGTTTCACCTTGTTGTTGTTGTGATGATGGTAGTAGAAGAAGAAGAAGAAGAAGAAGAAGAAGAAGAAGAAGAAGAAGAAGAAGAAGAAGAAGAAGAAGAAGAAGAAGAAGAAGAAGAAGAAGAAGAAGAAGAAGTGGACGTGGACGTGGACGTGGCGGGAGCGGCGGCGACTTATCATTAAGTGGAAGAGAAACTATAATCAAAACTATTTCAGCTTTAATGAGCTCGTCTTTGTAAAGAAGTCTCCAGCTACGGGTTCACGCTTGGTTCTCAATTAAGATGTTTGTTTTGACAATTACAGTGTTCCAGGTTTGATTTCATTACGTGGCACCAGAAACAAGAGTATTCTACCAAAATCCTACTTTAACTGTAACAATATGGCCGAAATTTTGTAGACGGAATCTGTGTGGAAGCTCCGAATGGTAGGCGTCTTTGTGGAACTAAACAATTACCCAATTAAAATACTTCATCTGGCTCCGGAAACGGGGTTATTTTACTAATGTTCACACTGTTGCAAATCAGTTCCGGTTTCAAGATAACTTCTCTTCCTATCAAACTCAGGATTCCTGAACAAGGACCTCCATTGATACCCTTCTTGTGTACTCAACTAAAAGAACTCTGTTGTTCTCATTTCTCAGAAGATAGACTATGATATCTGCCTGCTGTCTCTAACGCCCACGCATAGATTCGTTTTGTCTTATAGCTAGGATAAATCGACTCATTTGAGAGAAGTGTAGCTGAATTTTAAGGCACAGAATTGTCTCCTATACACATTTATGGGATCTTAATCTACCTTCCTCTAAATTTGAAATTACTACTATCCCTCCAATTAGATTATATAGAATTTAAATTCTTGTTTGATTCACTAGTCTGTTGAACAGCAGCATAGTCGAGATGGTATGTTTTCTTCTCTTACTCTTGTTTTTTGCACACATCTTCAAAATGTCTTTCTAATATGTAATTCCATTATGCAGCTGAGGAGTACATTTTCGTTGTACATTCTATGTAGTGTTCTCACTACATGAATAAATGGGGATTGTACGAAACGTACGTACTGCTATAACCTATTGAATTTTTGTTGCTTTTCTTCAAATTTTATTCACCAAATCTCTTGATTTTGTTTTTGGTTTTTACCCTACCAAATTCTGGTGCCTCAAACATTTTAAGTACCACATTTAATCTTTTGATTAAATCTATATTATTATTAGATAGATAGATAGATAGATAGATAGATAGATAGATAGATAGATAGATAGATTGATTGATTGATTGATTGATTGATTGATTTTTAAGTGAAGGCAATACAAAACACTTGGTTGCCTTGTTTCATCGTTTGTAGTTTGCCTTATTATGACACTATTTTGAATGCAATTAACGAGTCAAAACTGAAAAAGCTCCAAAACCATTCTAAATATTTGTGTTTGCTTTGTTTTGCTTTGTGAACACATTAGATCAGCATTAATTGGATGTTAACTGGTTGCCAATCTATTTTTCCAACGACGTTCAATGTGAGTATTATTGTTTGTAAGTATATGTTTGGTGTTGCACCAAAATATATAACAGCTTTTCAAGTTTAGTCCCTGTAGTCTTTCAAACCAGAGAATCTCACGCCAGACTCAGCGACTATCAGAATTTATGATTCTATGCATACATTCTCTCTGCATTTTTTCAGTTGAATTGTCCATGCAAATTCGTCCTCGGTAGAATCTGAGCTTGAAACGTAAGGAACAGAAAAAAAGACCGCTAAGTATTCTGTCCAAAGCGGTAACGATTTTGCCAGTTCGCTACATTAATAATAATAATTCTTTTTACTATAACCACAAGGCTTAAAGTTTGGCGGGAGGGTGCGAGTCGATTGCATTGACACGTGTTGTCCAACTGGTACTCATTTCATCAGCGCCGAAATAATAGAAGACAAAGTCGACTTCGGCATCGTTGGAGCTCAAAAAGAAAGACGAGGTAATCGGTGCACTTGGCACAAAAACCCAAACTGCTACTTTAGAGACTGAGGATTACTGGAATTCAGACACATATTGTTGACGTACAGAAAAGTTACACACACACACACACACACACATATATATATATATATGTATATATATATATATATATATATATATATATATATATTGGGAGTAAATGTCTATATTCTGAAGGTTACAATCAAAGAAGCGTGTGGTGTCGACGTAGATATTATCATATGGATAGCAGAATGGGCAGTGAGCCCGTTTTGTTTCGGTGCTGGTGCTAGTAGTAGCAGCTCCCCAAATGATGGTTTTGTCGGTGCCGTTGAGGTCACGCTGGAGGCGATGTTAGAAAAGTGGCTGTAGATTGGCAGCAACGGTGGTGAAGGTGGTTTTCGATGGTATTAAATGCTGTAGTAGTAGTCAGTGATGGTGATGTCTGCATCGATGTTGTTAGTGATTTTGATAAATGTCGTGATAGTAGTTGGCATCACCGACTAATATGGCACAAACAGCATCATAATTTGGTTGACATTGAATTGAAAGTTTCGCATTGGAGGCCAGTCTTCATCGAAAGTTCGAAGTCAGTGTCAATTTTTTTAATTATATGAATTCAGTTCTTTTCAGTTAATACACATACAAAGAAACATATCAATTGGAATATAATAACGTATAACTTAAATACACTTTATCCAGCTGCTGACGTTTTACCCCAGCTCAGCTTCAACTCAATACATATATGAACAAAAATGTTCAAACCGTGGTCACCACATGTTATTTTTTGATTTTCAAATAGATTGCATCATGTAGTAAATTAGCTAATACCTCTTCCTTTATAAAAATTAGACAATTATAATGATTCTCAAGTGATTTAGCTGCTATTTCTATCATACCGCGTAGATAGTGCAATGATTACACCATTATGGTAATACAACAACAATGACAATGTTTTCTGCTCTAAGCTCTATGGTTTTCGTGTTATGTCTGTTGATTTTAATGAAATCACTTAACATTTTAAAATCACTTAAAATCGAACAAAGACGCTTTTTTTTTCAAATCGAGCATAAATTATTATGAATAACTTTTTGTTTTAAAATCTTTTCTGTGTTTTCTCATTTTCATTTCATTCTATTATATGTTTATTAAAATTTATTTTGAAGAATATTTGTGTTGATAAATAGCAATCTTTCATTAGTTAGTTTGTCTTTATATAGCTGGTTTAGCTGAGTGGGTAAGTCACTGGATTGGACTCTCACTCCTATGAGATGCTGCAGAACATATTTGAATCCTGTTCACACAGATCAATGATAGACAGTGAGTTAGCTGAATCCTCGGAGCGTCGGGTCAAATATTTAGTTACTCCTCTCTATATCTCGAGTTCGAATTTTTCCGAAGTCCACTTTGTATTTCATTTATCTCCAGTGGATCATTTACAGTTCCAGTGATATAATGGGATCGATATCATTGCATGCTCCTTCTCTTACAATTTCATGGTCTTGTTCTTGTGTTAGTTATCAATATTTCATCTATTGTTAAGGTGGCAGGCTGGCAGAATTGTTAGCACGCCGGGCAAAATGCATAGCGCCATTTCGTCCCTCTTTGCGCTTTGAGTTCAAATTCCACCGAGGTCGACCTCTTCCGGGGTCGATAAAATAAGTAGTGAAGTACTGGCGTCAATGTAAATGACTTTCCCCGTCCCCCGAACTTGCCGGCTTTGCGCCAAAATTTAAAACCAATATTTTACCTCTTGTTAAGGCAGCGAATCGGAAGAATTGTTATCGCGCCTAACGAAATGCTTAGGAGCATTTCTTCCGCCTCTGTGTTATAAGTTCAAATTTTGCCAGGGTCAACTTTGCCTTTCATGTTTTGGGGGCCGATTAAATAAGTTCCACCTGAACACTGGGATCTATGGAATCGACTTAATCCTCACCCGAAATTGCTGGCCTTGTGCCAAAATTTGAAAGCAGTAATTTATCTGTTGTTTATCTCGAAGTTAATCCTCAACAAACTGATCGAAAGCATTCCAAACATAAAATCCTACCTATACGCAAGAACTTTATTGTCCATGTCCACAATATGGAGGCATTTCACAGAGATTTGGTTGGCGTTTCTAGCAGATACAGTGACATTTCGAGGATTCAAGGACTGAATATATTTGTACAGCAGTGGAGTAACAGAAACAATACGATTTCAGATATAGATGAGGTCAGAGTTGCTTTTCCTTCGTTCTTTCGTTCCTTTTTCTATACATAGAGTATCAGTAAATTACAGAGATTCGATACAATCGGGTGTCTTTGGAAGACATTGTGGCAGGGAAACAGATGACGTCCTTGGGCCATTTCAGAGACCTTGTGATTGGTGGCAGGAACTGAACTCTAGCCTATGATCTGACTCGAACGCTCGAATGCTTGACAAAAGAGAGGATTTCGCTACAAGCAATCCAGTCATGATGTTCAACCGGGCGTCATTTTGTAGCCTCCACTCAAAGATTACACGGCTGCATTATAAATTTTTGACATTTTGCTAAAATAATAAATCGATATTTTGTCTATAAAAAATTACGTTGTTGTTTCTTTGGACACTTAACAATATTTGGAGATTTTTAACAATAAAATTTTCATAAATTTTGACATTTCAAAATACATTTTAGTGATTTAAATTCAAGAAAAACATCATTTTCTTCTTTTTTCTAAACCGCAAGATAGTATTTAGCGAATTAATTACTGATACACTGTGTTTGTAAATATGGTTATAAATAAATAAAGTATCTGCTTAAATAAACACGGACATAGCTTGACCGCTATAATTATATAAAATCTGCTTGAATAACAATAGAGGCTGATAAATAGTTATATTATATAGAATGAATTGTATATAATACAATATCTGTTTCTTGTGTATATACTATATATATATATATATATATATATACTGTATATTATTGGGAAGATTGAACTTCTGAAGATGTTACTGACTTAAAAATCCCTTAGCTGGGATTCTACGGAAATGGACTGGAATTGAATCTCTCAGGTAAAATGAAATATTCGTAAAACATTGCCTAGGCATTGCCCATTTTTGTAACCAATTACAAAGGGCTCAGGCATACATACACGCGTTATATATATATATATATATATATATTTGTACACACGTGTGTGCTTGCATGTCTGTCTCTTTTTTCATCAGAAGAAAA
>NC_068997.1:4133834-4134747 GCF_001194135.2 Octopus bimaculoides
ATATATACATATATATATATATAATATATATATATATACACATATATATATATCAAGTCTATATATTTATACATTGAGTTTTATATCTCTTCTTTTTTCTCCTAAGTGTATACGCTTGTGTATGTGCATATATGAGATTATGTATGTATTAACCGTATATTGTTATATATATTTATATGTGTATGCAATATATATATGTACATCTCTGTGTATAAACATGCATATATACATACCCAAACATGTATACACATACGCATACATGCACAAACAGGCAAACATAAATACATGCATGCATAAATACAGACAGACAGACAGACAGAAATATTGTGAGTTCAACTGTCGTAATAAAAAATTCGCATTGATTATGCCACTACCTTAAGGCGGTGAGTTAACACAATCGTTATAACGCTGAGCGAAATGCTTAGTGGTATCTCGTTTGTCGCTACGTTCTGAGTTCAAATTCCACCGAGGTCGACTTTGCCTTTCATCACTTTTGGGTCGAGTAAATAAGTACCAGTTACGCACTGGGGTCGATGTAATCAACTTAAACTTTTCCCCCATATTTCAGGCTTTGTGCCAACAGTATAAAGGATTAATTGTGCCACCATCTTAGGGCATCAACCTGGCAGAATCTTTAGCACGCTGGGAGAAATGCTAAGCAGCATATCGACTGTCGCTACGTTCTGGGTTCAAATTCCACCGACCTCGACTTTGCATTTCAACCTTCCGGGTTCGATAAATTAAGTACCAGTTGCGTACTGAGAGCAATGTAATCGACTAATTCTCCCCAAAAACTTTCAATTAATTATGCCACCACCTTTGCATTCAAAAGATGCCTGACATGTTTTTATAATTAACACATACACACACACACACACACACACACACACACACACACACACACACACACACA
>NC_068997.1:4135302-4135847 GCF_001194135.2 Octopus bimaculoides
ATATATATATATATATATATAACACTGAAATACTAAAGAGTAAGTTTATTCAATAAAATGCCATTGGTCTCCAGACAACTTCGGAATCTCCCTGCAACACTTCTGGGCGGTCTCCTTGTTTAAGTAGGTGAATGCTGCCATTATCTTCAGTTCATCTTTGCTGTTATAAGGAAATGTGTTGGTCTTTCGCCCCACACATAATAATCAAGGAGTTTGCAGTCTGGTGAGTTAGGTGGCCAGATTTTAGGGGTCATGTGGTCGCTGAAATTATCTGTCAGCCATGACTGGGTTCTCCTGCTTGTGGCGTGGTGCAGAGTCCTGTTGCCAGACATACGGGTCTTCCAGCAGCCACCTTCTTGACCCAGGGCAGTACTGCCTCCTCCAGGCACTTGATGTAGGCCTCTGTGTTGAATGTGAGGCCGTATGAGAAGATGAATGGAGGCATAACGTCACCATCACTAGTGATCACACAAAATACCATGATGTTGACTGGACGTTTGATTTTTATCACACTCGGTACATGTCCTCAGATTGACACCCAAACA
>NC_068997.1:4135857-4137632 GCF_001194135.2 Octopus bimaculoides
CCCTAACACACACAAACACACACACACACTGAAGCACACACACGCACATACATATGACTGGCGACCATGCAGTTTCATATTAAAGACACTCAGAAAACATTGGTCATCTCGGAGCTATAGAAGAAGACGCTTGTTCAAGGTGTCACCACTGGGACTCAACCGGAAACAAAGTAGTTGCAAGGCATACTTGTTAACCACACAGTCATACCTTTAATTAACTTGAATTTAATTATCTATTTGACACTGAGAGGACTTGACGGGTAGAGTTGCTCGAGAGAAAAATCTGAATGAATAACAGTATTTCGTAATTAAACAATTGGTAGCAAATATAGTATTTGATTGTCAAAATAGGAGTCAATCCAATCGTATGAGTACAGCGTGGACGGCCCTAGAAATGAGGAACCCTTTGTGACTGATCAACATCGTTTTTGAAGACATACTCCACCAACAGGAAGACATGTATGAAATAGGGTTCACTTCGAGCGAAAATGCAGAAAGTTTGGTGGGGGATAATAATTAACGTATCTTTACGTTCTGAGTTCTGATCCCTCATCAAACTGGCCTACGCTCATTCATTCGGGGTCGATAAATTAAGTACCAGTTACGCCCCGGGATCGATGTAATCGACTTTAATCCCTTTGTCTGTCCTTGTTTGTTCTCTCTGTGTTTAGCCCCTTGTAGGCAATAAAGAAATAAGAAAAGTTAACACGCCGGGCGACATGCTTAACGGTATTTCGTCTGTCTTTACGTTCTGAGTTCAAATTCCGCCGAGGTCGACTTTGTCCTTCATCCTTTCGGAGTCGATAAATTAAGTATCAGTGGCGTACGGGAGTCGATCTAATCGACTGCCCCCCCTCCCCCAAAATTTCGGGCCTTGTGCCTAGAGTAGAAAAGAATAAGAATATGTATATCTGTATTTTTATACAGTAATCCTTCCACAAGCTTTTCCGTTGATGGGTCATCTGGAACCTTCTTCGTTGAAACCGACTGAGTATCACTCTGTGAGTCTCTGTGTATATATATATATATATATATATATATATATATATATACTTTAATCTCCCCGCGATAAGTGAAAATCCGCGAAGTAGAAACAGTACTGTACTGTGCATTTTTTAAAATAATTTTTATAATTTGTATATATTTATTTTGTTATAAATGCAAAACAACACCACGGAGGAATCGGCGTAAGCTTAGAATAGTAAACCGCGATAGGTGAACCTCTGTAAGGCCAGGGATTACAGCATATATTTATACTTGGATATTCATTGTCTAAAAAATGTTCGGTCTTTGCTTTCTTTCTATTTTCATGTATACATGTATGGACATTTTGTATAGATACGTTTTAATAAAACCCAGGCAGTATTATTTAATAAAATCCCAGTAGTCTTATTTGCTTATTGGCATCATTATCTAATATATAATTTAATGTATACAGCATAAAGATAGGAGCTACTTACACTTACGTGCATTGGATAGACAAGTCTAAGCAAGTTTTTTATAACATGCCTTGGCGTTTCCAAGCAATTCTCGGACTGTGAGCATATGGGCGGCCTATTGAATTTACTAATCGATTTGTAAACTGAGTAACTCATATGAGGGAGTACAACAATCGCTTAATTGGTTGAAATTAAGTCACTGTCAACAACATTCTTGTTTAAAAATAATACATATGTACTTTAGGAAAGTATATAGTAACCCATCAGCTTAATTAAAATTGCTTGTTTTATAATTGAACATAAAAACAAACATCCTAATATATATATATATATATA
>NC_068997.1:4137918-4138985 GCF_001194135.2 Octopus bimaculoides
ATATGTATATATACATACACACACACATGCACACATATAGTGATACTCAGTTACACCGGAACTGCTTGTTCGTGAAATTGACGTGCAAGTGGCTGAGCATTCCACAGACATGTGTACCCTTAACGTATTTCTCAGGAGGATCCTGTGTCACACAGAATGAGACAAGGCTAGCCCTTTGAATTATATGAACTAGTCATTTTTAGCTAGCTGAGTAGACTAGAGCAAGTTGAAATAAAGTGTCTTACTGAAAGAAATAATGCAACTGCGTGTATCGAAATCACGACATTACGATTGTGGGCCAAACACCCTAACCATTGAGCCCCGCGCCTTCACGCAAAGATACACGCACACGCTCGCACGCACACACACATGCATACACTCGCGCCCGCATTCGTTTGCACGGTTGCATGTGTGTATGCACGAAATGTCTATATGCTTTGTCGAACAAGCAGGAAAAATAGAACTCAATACATGGCTATACGTATTTTTGAATTATTTACTCGGCAGAATGCTACTGAAGCCGCGACTTTCGTACACGGAACTTACCAAATTTGGATAAGATTTAGAAGTAGTATGCGCAACGAAAAACCCTCGGCTTATGAGACACGTTTATAATAGTCTGCGAATTGTAAAGTTGATATATATATATATATATATTGTGTGGTAAGAAGCTAGCTTTCGAACCACTTGGTTCCGGGTTCAATCCCACTGCGTGCCACCTTGGGCAAATGTCTTCTACTATAGCCTAGGGCCGACCAAAGCTGTGTGAGTGGATTTAGTAGACAGACTCTGAGAGAAGCCCGTCGTATTCATATGTGCGCATGTATATATACATATATACATATATGTGCGTGTGTGTGTGTGTGTGTATATGTATGTATCTATCTATATGTTTGTGTATCTGTGCTTATCCCACTTCATCATCATGTGACAACCGATGTAGGTGTGTTTACGTCCAGGTAAATTAGTGATTCGGCAAAAGGGTCGATTTGTTTGACGAAAAGCTGTGATCCAGCATAGCCGCAGTCAAATGACTGAAACAAGTAAAGGAATAAACGAATATATAT
>NC_068997.1:4139083-4140446 GCF_001194135.2 Octopus bimaculoides
CAGGTTGAGGTAAATAAACTGTCGTATTAATTACGCAAAAGTGAAAATAACACTGACATCTCATTTTAATAGATATAATTACCAAAATTACATAAAAATATCTTGAAATACTAAAGAGCAAATTTGTTCAGTAAACCGCCATTTGCTTCAACCACGACCTCCAGACGACTTCGGAATCTCCCGGCAACTCTTCCGGACGGTCTCCTTGTTTAAGTAGGTGGATGCTGCCATAATCCTTGCCTTCAGTTCACCTTTGGTGTTACAAAGAATTTTGTTGGTTTCTCGTTCAACTGCGCCCGACAAATAATGATCAAGGGGTTGCAGTCTGAGGAGTTAGGTGGCTGGATGTTAGGGGTGATGTGGACGCAGAAATTGTCTGACAGCCATGACTGGTGTCTCCTGCTTGTGTGGCACGGAGCAGGGTCTTGTTGCCAGATATAGGGTCTTCTAGGAGCCACTCTCTTGACCCAGGGCAGCACTACCTCCTCCAGGCATTTGATGTAGGCCTCCGTTTTGAGTGTTAGGCCGTGTGGGAAGAGGAACTAACGTCGCCATCACTAGCGATCACTCCAAACATGATGCTGACTGGACATTTGATATTTATCACTCTCGGTACATGTCCTCAGATTGCACTGTCCTCAGATTGACATCCAAACGCTCTAAAATGTTCGTATTGAAGCTTCCAGCACGAATGCTAAGCTGTACAGCGTGTCGTTTCCAAATTTCTGGCAGAGAGAATTGCCTCATAGTGCTGTTTTCCTCACAGACGGTGCCCAGGTGACCCTATTATACTGTGAAAAGCAACAATGCGCATGCGCAAGATTAAAAATATAAATAGCGACAATTTAACCATCGCAGGCAGTGTATATGTATATATATATATATATATATATATATATATATATATATATATATATATATATATATGTGTGTGTGTGTGTGTGTGTGTGTGTGTGTGTGTGTGTGTATGTATATATAAGTCACGGACTCTCCCGAACTGCCACACAGATGATTTGTTTATGGTGATCAAATGTTTGTGTATGCATAACTCACTCCCTACATGAAATCAACATTACAGATGCACCGTGTGCCACATGTCAGATGAAGAAATGATCGCAGAGAAATGTAAAATGAAGTGCTTTGCTCAAAAACATAACGCAACGCCCAGTCTCAAATCGAACCGACGATCTCGCAATCGTGAGTGCAACACCCTAAGCACTAAATCTTGCGCCTTCACGTGTATATATATATATAAATACACACACACACAGACATATGTATATGTATATATATATGTATGTATATATATATATGTATGTATATATGTATGTATATATATATATATATATATATATATATATAT
>NC_068997.1:4140668-4141652 GCF_001194135.2 Octopus bimaculoides
ACATATGTATATATATATATATATATATATATCTAGCTCGTAAGTATTTTTAACCCAATACTTACGAGTTATAGTTTAATTTGTTTCGACATTCACTGTTCCTAAAAATTATTACTTCACGTTCTCAAACATTCTAAATCCTTGTGTGCGTGTATATTGTATGTGTGTGTGTGTGTGTGTGTGTGTGTGTGTGTGTGTACATACATACATAAATGCATGCGTGCGTGCATGTATACATACATAAATACATGCATACATACATACATACATACATACATACATACATACATACATACGTACGTACGTACATATATCGCAGGAAAGGAGGCCGACATATTAAATTATCTTTATTTGTGAAAGTTCTATAATATTAAATATTTTAATGATTACCTCAAAAGAATGTATTTATTTTGGAAGTAATTAAAGTGAGATAGAGACTATGTTATAGGGTTACGATAACCATGTATTATTACAAAACAAAGATGAATCTGTTTGTGTTTCAATATTTACTGTGATATCTCTGTGTTATTGCAAAACTTTAATGAATGGAAATGAGATTGAATATTTGTTGTGGTAGTTCTGTATCACGGCAAAAATGGAATGTAACTAAGATTCAATAGTTGCCGTGGAAGTCATGTATATATTAATGGAAAACTTCAACGGAATTGAGAAGAAATATTTGTAGCGCAGTAACAGCAAAACCGAAGATTTCGATCACTCTGTATTTGCAAGAGTCACTTTTGTCGACTGTGTCGCAATATATGATAAGGCTTAGTCACAAAAAAGACTAGTTGCCGAAATATCTGGTAGACGTATGACGGGCACAATCCACTACACCTGGCTTCCTACACATCATCATCCTGAGAACAAGTTCAAATGCCACCAATAGAAAGATCTCCTCCAACGCTATCTATAGACCAGGTGGTAGTGTTAATCCGGGGAATATATTACGATTCACCTGTATATATATATATATATATATAT
>NC_068997.1:4142496-4142837 GCF_001194135.2 Octopus bimaculoides
TCTCTCTCTCTCTCTCTCTCTCTCTCTCTCTCTCTCTCTCTCTCTCTCTCTCTCTCTCTCTCTCTCTCTCTCTCTTTCTCTCTGTCACCCTCACTCTGTCTATCTACCTCCGGTTTAATCACATTTTACCACGGTCGTTCCACCTCAGAACTGCTTTAATAGTACTCGTGCTCTCAGAATGCTCCACCACTTTCATGTTAAGTTTAGGAGAAGGCATTTGAACACATAAAAGTTGTCGTCCCAAATCTTGTATGCAGCATGAACCGAGGTATTAAGCCGATAACAAAATAATGAAGTGCATAATATATGTAACTTAATTATATATATATATATATATATAT
>NC_068997.1:4144567-4145467 GCF_001194135.2 Octopus bimaculoides
ATTTATTATCTCCGCCTTATCTTCCTTGTAGTTCTTGATTTTATTCTCTCCCTCTTTCTCTCCGTCCCACTCACTAGCTCTATCTCTCACTCTCCCTAGCACTTTATTTCTATCATCTAGATCCCCCATATTTTTCTATCTATCTATCAGTCTGTCTTTATTTTTCAGTTTTGTTTTGCAGTTAGCTAACTCTCTCTATCTCTATCCTTCTCTCTCTCTCCCTCTCTCTCTCTCTCTCTCTCTCTCTATCTCTATCCTTCTCTCTCTCTCTCTCTCTCTCTCACTTACTTCCGTCCGTTCTCTCCTTTCTCTCCCCCTCTCCTCGTATCCGACTCTTTTTAGAAATGTCTAACTCGCTTCGTTTACACAAATACACACACTACACACACACACTCTCTCTCCCTCCCTTTCTCTCTCTCGCTATCCCTATCTCTCTCTCCCTCCCTCTCTCTCTCTCTCTATCTCTATCCTTCTCTCTCTCTCTCTCTCTCTCTCCCTCTCTCTCTCTCTCCCTTTCTCTCTCTCGCTATCCCTATTCTCCACTCTGTTTAAGTTATCTAACACTTCTATCTCACACGCCATACTTTCCACTTTAGTTAGAATAATCGAAACTTACACACAAACACATACACACACATACACACGCACAAACACACACACACGCACACACACACGCACAAACACACGCACACTCACTTTCCATCAACTTATTTCACAATCTGTTTACGCTTTTCTAAATGCCCCTCCTCTTCTCTCTCTCACTCTCTCTCATTCTCTCTATCTCTCTCCCTCTTACACACACACTCACACACACAACATCCCACTCAGTTTAAGTGGCATCTCATTCACTTTCTTCATTCCCCACCTCTCTCTCTCTCTCTCTCTCTCTCTCTCTCTCTC
>NC_068997.1:4146873-4150164 GCF_001194135.2 Octopus bimaculoides
TATATATGTTTGTATGTATATAGGCATATATTTATAATTCAGCATGTATGTATGATTTATGTATGTACTTGCTCTTATCAATTACCTCTCTCTCTCTCTCTCTCTCCCTCCCCCTCCTCTCCCTCCCCTATTTTCTCTCTCCCTTTTCTCCTTCCCCCTCCTCTTCTTTCTCTGTCTATCTATCTATATCTATGTATGTAGCTCTCTGTCTATTCATCCTCCTACATGTTGCACCCTACTTACTCACCATGTGCCTTCTGCACATCCTCACCACACACACACACACACACACACACACACACACACACACACCACCGTTACCAGCATCATCACTGTCGCCATCACCTTCCAAGTCCATCATCTCTATCACTACCATCACCATCATTAACCATCATCAACCATCATGATCATTATCATCACCATCATCATCATCATCATCACCATCATCATCATCATCATCATCATCATCACCATCATCATCATCATCATCACCACCATCATCATCATCATCATCATCATCATCATCATCACCATCATCATCATCATCGTCGTCTCTACCATTACGATAACCGTCATTACACTTATCGCATCCACATCACCACCATCTCCATCCCCACCACCATCTCCATCCCCACCACCATCGACAATCCCCTCATTTTGGAAAACCTCACCAACGTCAGCACCACATCATTAGCATCGTCGTTACCAATATGTGTGAATACACACGCGCACACCATATATCCACCACCACCACCATCATACCGGCCCCACCAACTCCCACCAACCCATACCCTTCAGTCATATACCATTTAATCCACCAATTCCTCTGCTAATGGAATATATATCTGTCTTGTCACTTTTACAGTTCAGGCTGTTATTCTTGGTGATGTTAACGTTGTTGACGTTGTTGTTGCTGTTGTTGCTGTTGTTGTTGTTGTTGTTCCTTACTTAACAGTACATACACAGACACATAGACATACACAGACAGATAGATAGACCGGCAGACACACATGTACACACTCAAACACACAGACGAGCGCAGGCATACACACACATACATGACACATTCTCAGATACAAACAAACATGGACATATTAATGTATATTTTTATATACACGGATACACATGCAGACAGACAGACAGACATAAAGATAGATAGATACATACATACATACATACATTCATACATACATACATTCATACATACATACATTCATACATACATACATTCATACATACATGGATATGTATATGTAAACACACAGATGTATACAGATACACACGTAAACTCACACACACATAAACATACAGCCTTACAATCTGAAGGAAACACACATATACACATGGATTGAAAGAAGCTGCGTTATACATTTTCAATATTCAAAATCTCTCTTTCTTTCTCTCTCCTTCACACACACACACACACACACACACGTATTCACACACATGATATGCATTTTCATTTTGAAGCATACACACACATAAGTACATAGTTTCAAAGATACACGTTCACTGCATCTGCAGAAATGCGCATGATATGGTTATAGACATACGCATTGCTCACAAGGAAATGCACACATGCAAAAATAGATAAATAGAAACACACACACACACACACACACACACACACACACACAAACACACAGAGTCACTGACGTGCACACAGTCACGCACAATCACACACAATCACACACACACACACACACGCCATCAGCACCATCCCCATTCGTATGTACATAAACGCAAACAGTTTTTAAGGCTATCACACACTAGATTTATTCACGCGGGTTCAAATGTGCGCGGGCGGGCACATGCAGACCCCTCTCCCACACACATGCAAACATACACACGTACATACTCACGCACACGTACATACAAACTATTTTCAAGGCACACGCAATTTTCAAGACACATATTCATACATTTAGAAACTTACACACACATACATGCGCGCGCGCACACATACACACGCACACACACACACACATTTAGAAACTTATACACACATTCAGGAATTTACACACACACAGGCATACACACATTTAGAACCTTACACACAGGCACACACACACACACATACACACACACTTAGAAACTTATACTCATACACACGCACATACAAACACACACATTTAGAAACTTACACACACACACTCACATACACACATTTCGGAATTTACGGACACATGCTCAAGCACACACACATTTAGAAACTTATACACACTCACGCACACACACACACACACACACATCATTTAGAACACCCAATTTTCAAGGCACAGATTTGAAGACGTGCACGCGCACATGCGCGCACACAAACACACATACACTGTACAAATACACACACTTCTAAAGAATTACACAGTTACTCACACATGACATGGCATAAACCGCTTTAAAGAGACTTACACACACACACACACACACACACACACACACACGCACTCAAACTCACACACGCACACGCACACGCACACATACATATACTTTCAAAACATATGCAAGAAATTGATACACGCACACACACAAATACTGACCACACACACACGTGATATAGACAAACACACACACACACACGTTTTTCAAAAACATATATGTGCAAGAAACAGACACACGTACACACATGTACTGACCATACATACACATGATAAAGACAATTTTTTTAAAAGCACACACACGTATGAAAGTCTCACATACACATATACACGTGATTTAAACACACACAAAAACACACACACACACACACGCACGCACACGATATAGACTGACACACACATAGTACAAAGCTACACACACGCACATACATAGATACAGTTTTAAACACATATATATGATATAGACACATCCATCTACACACAAAAGATATTTGCTTATACACATATGATATACACATACATGCACAATTTTAACGATACATACACATGATGCAGATGCAGTCACACGCATGATATAAGAACACACGGTTTTAAACATATATATTTATGCACACACACACACACACACACATACACACATACATGAGACAACGAGATATCGTCTCCTTAAATGACGACCTGTTAGAAACTGCAGACAAGTCCTTCAGTTCACATTATTTTATGTTAAAATATGGAAGGCAACATTCGGTGATGTAGTGCAGGGTACATTATGCCAGATAAAAAATAGTAGAATATTCATGGAAACAAAGATTTGACCAGAGATGTTTTTAATCAGGTCTGACAGCAACAACAGCCAAAACGACATACATATATTTATATGTAACATGTATATATATATATATATATATATATATAT
>NC_068997.1:4150318-4153217 GCF_001194135.2 Octopus bimaculoides
TATATATAAACACACTTGTGGGGCGACGTGGCCTATAGGTTAGAGCTGTTGCACTCACGATCATAAAAACGTTAGTTCGATTCCTGAAAGGACCGATGCGTTACTCCAGTCGACTCATGTAAAACAAGTTTCAGTCTAGTGCATGGTCAACCACCATCTCTCTCTCTCTATTTCTCTCCCTCTCTCTCCCCAGCTGTTTCAGTTTCATCCTAAATGTTTTGAAGTGAGAGTGGAACATTTATTTCTTCTTGCGGCTACACAGGCACCTAAAACATTTAGCGAAAGCATGGTACAAACTGATGTGAAGTTCCCTTCACAATCGGTTATAGCAGTTCGAGTGACGGCTATGGTAATTAGTCATATAATGGAGTATATAAACATTACGCGCACATATAAGCGCACATATCTATATACGGAGAGAGAGAAAGAGAATGTGTGCAAGGAGAGATAGATAGATAGATAGATAGATAGATAGATAGATAGATGTGTGTGGTGTGTGTAATAAAGTATTCACGGGAAGTTGTGATCGGCGAGGCGAGGTTGAGCTGTGTTTGCCACATTTTTTTGTAATAGAATGAAAATTAGGAGAGAAACTGACATTTCGGAATTGATTTCTGATTGTGTTACCTAAATATATGATTGTATGTGTATATAAAAACACGTGTATGGTTGTGTTTGTGTGTGTGTGTGTGTGTGTGTGTGTGTGTGTGAGCGTTGCGCGCACGTGTTTGTGTGTCCGCGTGTGTGTATCAGTATAAATATGTATCCGTGAGTTTAATGATGCCTTTTGTGCTCTGTTTAAACAAATCAGCATCTACGGTAGAGACATGAGATGTGAAACGATTATAGAAAGATGATGTTATGAGAAAAAATAACTAATGAGAGGTTTTAGTATGGGGTGTGGTGTTTGGACACAAGAAAGGTGACAAGAAGTGAAGAGATATGTGAATCGGAAGTACCAGTCAGACCCGAGGAACAGAGGTAATTTTAGTATCGGTAGAAAAGACAGACAGAAAGCGGTGTCAATATCCGTGTGGGCCAGAGATTGAAGTATGTCTATATATGATTTGATGTCAATCAGTCGATTGGTCCTTCTCTAGATGCGGCCCAACAAGTCTCTGAATGTAGCAGAGTGGACGTCCCAGCTTTGTGAGCAGTGCTTCCACGTGGGTCTCCTGCGATGTCAGAAGGTGTGGCGTAAAATAGTTTCTGCCCCTGACAAGAAATGCCAGTCTTTGGGATACAAAGGCTGTTTTGGCCAGACAAGATCCTCGGTAGTACAGGTACAATATTGATCGATTTTCAGGAACCTTAGTTCCAAAGCTTTTCCAGATTGCTGATGTTTACGAGTCAGGAGTGGTCACCTTGGTCAACACACTCTAGATTATACCTATATTAAATTTGCTTAAATAATTAACATAATTCATGCTAAGCACTAACAGAATAGTAAATGTATCTTTGTCTGCAGCTTATCTCTGAGAGATATGAAAGTTAGAGCGGTTCATGGGCGAGGAACAGATTAAAACTTCTTACAGTGCGTGTCTATGAATATATTATATACATATATACATATGTATGTGTGTATGTGTGTGTGTGTGTGTGTGTGTGTGTGTGTGTGTGTGTGTGTGTGTGTGTGTGTGTGTGTGTGTGTGTGTGTGTGTGTGTGTGTGTGTGTGTGTGTGTGTGTATGTTCCCGTCTAAATTTAATTATTTGGTTTCTTTCTCTCAAGATCTAACTGGTTTCTAGTAAAGATACCAAGCCCTATTTATGGAATGCTGATAACAAAAAACAATGTCACATTTTAAACCTGAGGAAAGTCTTGCATATTTCTACGGTTCCACTTACAGATTGTATTTATAATGTACGAGTTATTTGATTGATTTATTTTTCTGAAAACCCTAGCTTATCCAGGCTGTGATTTAGGGCATAAAACCAACTGCACTAATTATTATTGTTAGAAATGGGAATTTATATCTGGATATAGAATCAAGGGGTTTCAGAGCAATTATCCATAATTATCATCTTCATCTTATCCATAATTATCGGCTGACCTCTTTGAGGATACATATTTTTTCTTGTTCATCTCAAACAACAATATCCGACGTTTATGTTAACACTTGAGAGTTGTTTTGATGAAAATGTTCCACCAGTATTCCTTGTGTTGAAATGTGTGTATGTATTTAACATCGAGAGATTTCTCTGTACTTATTCCGGTATTTTTTCTTCCGATCGGCATTGTGTATTGTTTTTGTGACAACGTAAGCCATGTCACATAGGGAAGCAATACTTTGGTGACATTTTGGAGCAGTTGCTAATCAGATGTGGTATAACTTCCTCAGAAATATGACAATCAACATTTTTGGCTGCATTTCGAAACCAGAAGTTTTTCACTGTCTCCTTTGTTTATTGGGTATTTAGCAGCAATCCCCTGTTGTTGGATTGAAAATGTATAGCCTTCGACCCGTGATGTAATGTAGCGGTCATGGGTCGTAGAGACGCTGTGCTTTATGTTGGTACTATTGTCTTCAAGTCTTCGGGAAATATTTTGTTATGCTGAGTGTATGGATGTATTTATGTATGTATGTATGTATGTATGTATGAATCTATGTATGTATGTACGTATGAATGTATGTATGAACGTACGTATGTATCTATGTATCTATGTATGTATGTACATACATATGTATGTATGTATCTATGTATGTATGTATGCATGTATGTATGTATGCATGCATATATGTATGTGCGCATGTATGAATGAATGTATGTATGTGTGAGTGTGTTTTTATTTGTTTTATATTTCGAATTACTCACCCATGAAAGTAGACACTATCATTTGAATTTAGATACTATCATGGGATAAACTTGAATACATATATATATATATATATATATATA
>NC_068997.1:4154274-4158094 GCF_001194135.2 Octopus bimaculoides
TGTGTGTGTGTGTGTGTGTGTGTGTGTGTGTGTGTGTGTGTGTGTGTGTATGTGTGTATCTGTGTCTGTGCGTGGTGTCTATGTGTGTGTCTCTCTCTGTGTTTATGTGTGTATGTATATGCACTTATTCGTGTACGCATCCGCACACGTGAGCTCAAGTATGAATACCATTGCATATGTAATATGACAAGCTAAATCTGTTGGATGTTTGGCAAATTTTGACGGTATCTTTGCTAGCTTTGATTTACAGCTTCTCGGGATTGATGCTGATGATGATGTATAGACAAGTGCACCAGTAATTATTGTTTGAGATCTTGAGTCGTAACCTAAATGGAGTTGGTGCACATCTCTCTCCAGTAGTTTTTAACACCGAACATCGATTGAGTAACCGATTTCAAGGATTGTGCATATTTTCCTTCTCCGTTACAGTTCATTATGCATGTCCTGTCGTCCTGCAATTTATCGAAGTCTTGACATGGACATTTCATCAGTGTTCTTTTCTGGCCACGACATCATGTTTCATAGACAGGTAATTCTGTGAAGACACTTGCGTGTAGCTACTTATGATGTGTGTAACATCTTCAATATTAGTTCCACAGAGCCTGCGTCGATGGTTGCATATCGGTGGCTTGCCTCCCTCCATAACACATTAATGCATCACATACCTTCTCATCTCACGTTCTAGTATTCCAAAAGCACACCCTTCAAAACGGCAGCTAATATTCCCGTAAACAACTATCTCAATATCGCACTGAAGTTTCCTAATAGCATAGTCATGCAATACCTTCTGTTAGTGTGTATACGCCTTAGTTTCTCTTCTAAGGATTTGTCGTGGTACTGCTGTGCAACTTTTCTGGTTGCACATCAACGATTACCAGTCAGAAAGTTTCCAACTTCCATGATGTTATCGGCCTCTCATATATAGACTTGATCCAGGCAGGACTTCGATATTTAGCGTTTAGTCGATATTGTGGAAAGGGATATGAGGCGATATTCAAAGACTCTTTGAATCAAAGTAAACTTCTGTCACTTCGTTTCTGTTTTTAAGTAAAAGTAACCTACATCAATGTCGATGGAGACAATCTTGTTATTGGTTAACAATTTTCGGATTTTAACGTCAAATTCGTCAGATCTCATCTAGCGTCCAATCGAATATACCAAATATGTTCGTATACATGTATACACGTGTCTGTATACGTGTATATGTGTCTGCGCGCGTGTGTGTATATACATCTGTGTATATCTATATATACATGTATATATATACATATATATATATATATATATACACATGTATGTATGTATTTATGTATGTATGTATGTATGTATGTATGTATAATTATATATGCATGGATGACGGCATGTATGTCTATGTCTATATTTTCATGGATAGCATTAATAAATGCATGCATGTATGTATTTATGCAAGTATGTATGAACAAATATATTCTTTTATTCATTTACTTGTCTCAGTCATTTGACTGCAGCCATGCTGTAGCACCGACTTTAGCCGAACAAATCGGCCCCAGGACTTATTCTTTGTAAGTTTAGTATTTATTATATCGGTGTCTTTTGCTGAAATGCTAAGTTACGGGGACGAAAACACACCAAAATCGGTTGTCACGCGATGGTTGGGTGACAAACACAGACACACAAGTACATATATAATATATACGACAGGCTTCTTTCAGTTTCCGTCTACCAAATCCACTCACAAGGATTTGGTCGACCCGTGGTTATTGGAGAAAACACCTGCCCTAGGTGCCACGCTGTGGAACTGAATCTAGAACCATGTGGTTCGGAAGCAAGCTTCTTACCACACAGCCACTCCTGCACCTATGTATGTGCGTATGTTTGTATGTATGTATGTGCGTATGTTTGTATGTATGTATGTGCGTATGTTTGTATGTATGCATCTGCCAATCTTATAAAGCTAACTCCAATTAATTTACTTACACGTACACACAAGCGTAGATATACATAACATGATAACAGTCAAATGCCTACAACCACAAAATACTCATACCCGTTCATGGTCCGGCCCGTGCTGAAATACCGCTTCCAAGTGGCACACACACACACACACACGTACACGTACACGTACGCGCACGCGCGCTCACACACACGCGCGCGCGCAGTAGTGGGAAAGGGCACAAGAGATTGGCTCGATACTGCAGCGTGTCATCTTAGGCAAACGTTATCTACACCTTGATCTACACGTTGTGCGTGAGACTGAGCCGAGTGAAACTGTATAGAAGCACATCAGATGGACTATACCTGCAATTCAAACGGGGCTGCCTTGTCATACTGTGCTCCGCTGATCCTGCCTGAGAATTACATTAATAGCATTTGTGTCTTTGGAATACTCAGCCGACATATATGTTAATTTGATGACTGAATCTGCATCTTCGAAAGAGACGGAGATCCATCTAGAATACGTGTTCGTGTTTGTGAGGTAGGAGGTAAGAGCAGCATGTATCAAACAGAGAGAGGAGGAGTAGAGGAGGTAGAGAGAGGGGGAAAGAAAGAAAGAAAGAAAGAAAGAAAGAAAGAAAGAAAGAAAGAAAGAAAGAAAGAAAGGAAGGAAGGAAGGAAGAAAGAAAGAAACGGCAGCGGTAGGCAGTTTAGGGAGATCCATTGATTTGGGTTACTGAGTGAGTGTTACACTCAGCACGTACGCGAGTATTTCAGTGAGTGAGTGATGAGTGAGTGAGTGAGTGAGTGAGTCAGTCAGTCAGTCAGTCAGTCAGTGTGTGAGTGAGCGAGCGAGCGACTGCATTAGTTGGTTAGTGTGTGGTCGAATGAGTGATCGATTGAGTGACACTCAGGGGGTGTCTGCGTGTGAGTGGGTACAAATAGATGAGTGTGCGAATGAGTGGGAGTGGAAAGGATGGAGTTAAACTCAGAGTATGTGTATGCATAAATATATGCCCATGTATATATATATTATGATTATATGTCTGTGCACACGTTTGAATGTGGTGTGTGCCAGAGGGTTTGCAAACCCAATGGGGGTCTTAAAAGACATGTTAGGATCCACAATGAGCAGAACTTACTTGCAGGTATTGGTAGTGCAAATCAGAGGTGCAATCTGTGTGGGTGTTTTTTCAAAACACTGTCTGGTTTAAAAAGCCACATCAGACGCCATGAAAGGGCTAAGGTGTAGGTGCAGGAGGTGGTCAAACTCTGTTTAAGGAGTAGACAACCACCATATATATATATATATATATATATATATATATATATATGCATATATATATATATAAACACACAACACACACTCACATATATATTTCTGTGTGTATGTGTATGTATATGTGGGTGTGGGTGTGGATGTGTCTGCCATGAAATTTATGTATTTAAATATAAGTGTTGAGTTGTTACAATAAAGTTGTTAAAATAGAGTGCATTATAAAACAGAAGGGAGTAAGCACTTATGTGTACAGATAGTTTCCTAATGTTTATTCAAGAATAGATGAACATACGGTGCATTTCTCAGATAGTAGCGGTGTATTCCATTCTTCAGAGAGAGAAAAATAAACTAGATCCTTAGTAGAGCAGTTATTTCATATGCCTATAACATTGCGACATTTTACCAGAACTATGTATGTATGTAAGCATGTATATAGCTAGCTAGCTAGCTAGCTACACAGATAGATAGATAGATAGATAGATAGATAGATAGATAGATAGATAGATAGATAGATAGATAGATAGATACATTTCTTTTATTAGCCACACAGGGCTCAACGAAGATGGGACAAATACAATGTAGAGCTTTTCTTTTTGGGAGGGGGAAAGAGAAAAAAAAGGGGGGGTC
>NC_068997.1:4159239-4162219 GCF_001194135.2 Octopus bimaculoides
ATATATATATATATACACACACATGTAGCTAATGATTACAAATCTGACCAATGCAGTACATGTGCAAAAATGTATCGAAACAATTGTTGTGATTTTAAATTATGTTCATTGAATTTTCTCTCATTTATCTCCCTCCTCCTTTCTATTTGTCGGTCTGTGTGTGTCTCTCTCTCTCTTCCTCACTATATACATATATACATGTGTGTATGTATATATGCGTGCGTGTGTGTGTGTATGTGTGTGTGTGTGTGTGTGTGTGTCTGTGTGTGTGTGTTTGTGCGTGCGTTCTCTGTACGCCTGTGTGAGTGTGTGTTCATGTCCAGGAGTGAACACTCCAGGTTGTATATTTTATGATTGTAGGATTTTAAGCTTAAGTAATATATTCACGGACAACTGTAGCTAGCCCCATCAGCCAGTAATTACCAAAATATAACTGGTATGAACAACCTGCCTAAGAGAACTCAGTAAAGGGACATCCCCTTTTTATGCATGTACCTGATGTGACACAAACTGCACAGATTGATGCAACACACTACCCTACCAGGCACACAAACACGCACATACATACATACAAAAACAGATACACACACACACACACACACATATATATATATACGTATATAGATAGACAGATAGAGGAGACATACACTCATGTGTGTGTGTGTGCGTGCGTGTATGTGTGTGTTTCATAAAGGCAGCAAAGCCTTTATCGTCCACGATGAATGCAACGACACTGAAGCGAAATCTTTTCCATATTCTGAAGGTCTGAAAACTTCATTCTTCGAAACAAACAGCGAAACTCTTACACAATATCAACAGCAAAAAAAAAGATCAGATATATGATAGATAAATCTGGAATATAGACCTGTAAATACAGACCACATAAATATAGACCACGAAAATACACATACACATGCACACGTGCATACATACTTACATTTATAATTGTATATACATATATACTAGAGCTAAACCAAGGTTTAAATTAAATCCTATAATATATAACCAGTATTTAGAATTCCATGGACATCTTTATACATCAAAAGAGAAAGCCGAAAAGAGAACTTGAGTATTACAATTCAAGCTTCTTTTCATTGATTTCCAGAGTTAGAAAGTTTACAGAGTACATAGAGGATCATTAAAACAGGAGATTCGGGTCATAACTTGTTTGATCATGTCATTTATACGTGTTTCGGGGAAAACAATGGTCGAATTATGCAATCCGGAACATATAAGTTTTCTATGACTCACTTCCTCAGAGATCTATATCAAATTGAAGATAACTCACTAATTGATTAAACGCCCCTCCTCTAGTCTCTTTAAGGCTTGGGTCGGCTCAAGGCTATGAGAAACCGTCGGTAAAAAGAAAGTTAACCAAGATGCTACGCAGAAGGATCGCACCCGAGACAGCCTTATTTCAAAATCAAGTTCTTAACCACTTGATCAATCACACATACACACGTTCGCTTCGGCACACACACTCACACGCTCTCTCTCTCTCTCTCTCTCTCTCTCTCTCTCTCTCTCTCTCTCTCTCTCTCTCTCTCTCACCCTCTCTCTCTCTCTCTCTCTCCCTCCTCTCTCTCTCTCTCTCTCTTTCGTTCTTTCATAGTGTTTCTTGTTCTCTCGTTCTCTCTTATGCTCCCACTCTCTCCACCACCCTCTCTCTTACTCTCTCCATCCCCTCTCCCATCTCTCTTTGTAACTATCCACCACCACTAACAACAACAACAATAACAACACCATCATCATAACCACCTCTGACCACTAATAGCCATGTAATCCATTAATTTAGCAACACATTAACATTGGTCTCCACCCACATCTGACCATCTCTGTCTACTGGAGTCCAGTTTCCTCCATCGGAAACATCCACACTTTCTCTCTTTTTCTTTAGTCTAGAATTACTGACCAAATAGCACGACACGGTCACACGACTCAGTAAAAAGATAGCAGCTAAATCTCATTGAAACCACACTCTAAGAAAAATGTCGCGGTCCTTTGTTCCTTGCACACGGGTTAAAAGGCAATATTCATGGTTGGTATATATTTTAATCATAGTACAGCGGTCTTGCTGATAGTGAAACCTGTAGATCAATGGACTGAGAGGATCTTGGTCAATAAGAATTGCAGTGCGCTAAGCAGCATCACCTCCACCACCACTACCACCACTGCTATCAGCAACAATAACAACAGTTATCCCTTTTACTATATCAAAGATGTCACTGCACCCTCCTCTTACTGATGTACACTGTCTTCATCCATTAATGTCTAGTTTTCACTAACATCAGGACCACTATATCTATTCTTTATCAAAGCCACTAGAGTATATTATTTTCTGGTTGGCGCTGTAAAACCACTACAACTAGCCCCATTCCGTTCTATTAATACCATCAGTGTCCATTAATGTCCACTTAAATAGCAGTAAAGTGTCAAACTGTTAACCCTACCTATTCAGTAATTATGTGGTCTTCGAAAGAAGGGTTATTAATTTTTTTCTCCACATTGAGACTACTTCAATCACTTACTTGACCAGCGCTGTGGTCTAATCTCCAACAACTATTTATTACACAATGAGGGAGTCACAATAGAGTCACTTGGCCATCTTGAAATAGCAACCAAACTTTCCTCATACCGCCTTAAAAAATAGGAAGGGTACATTTGGTAATATTATAGTACAGCGTCATCGGGTTTGCCTGGGGTTAAACAACAACGACAACAAGATTGACATTCACCTAGAGCCTTGTCCACTCCATGTTGGTCTCCAGATTATGAAAAACCAATACCTTAATTCCTTAATTAACTGTAAAACCACCACCATTATCCCAACCAGCTCATTTCAATTAAAAGCTCACCGCCACACCGTCGCCCCCCCCCCCATCTTATCAGTCGTTGTCAAGTTAAATCTAGCCGCTCTTTTATTAATGACGACACCACACCAATGTTATCTTTTAACTGCCACTATTACCACCGCACCACC
>NC_068997.1:4163078-4164160 GCF_001194135.2 Octopus bimaculoides
GAGAGAGAGAGAAATAGAGAGAGAGAAATAGAGAGAGAGAAATAGAGAGAGAGAAATAGAGAGAGAGAAATAGAGAGAGAGAAATAGAGAGAGAGAGGGAGAGAGAGAGAAATAGAGAGATAGAGAGGGAGAGAGAGAGAAAGAGAGAGAGAGACACATGCACACGCATGCACACGCATAGACACACATACACACTCAAGCATACTTACTCACGCGCACGCGTACACACGCACACACACACACACACACACACACATGCGCAGGCACTCGAACGCACGCATACACATTCACGAGTAATTCCTTCCTGGACAAGGATCCTTGAACTGACAAATTCTCTTTTTAAAATGTAGGTTGTATGTATATTATTTAGTTCAGGTGCACGTGTGTGTGTATACAAGGATATGTCTGTATGTTTGTGTGTGTGTGTGTGTGTGTGTGTGCATATATGCGCGCGCGTGCGTATGTGTATATGTGTGGTGAAATCAGTTTGCTTTTATCTTTATTGACTTTATTTAAAGGCAATGATATGGTGGAGATCAGTATGTGTGGGTTTGTGAGGGAGAGCGTGTTGCTCGGTGGAGTGTGTAAAAATAAATATCTGATTTTCTGATTGAAAAAAAAAAAGTTGGATAATTTTAATTTGCCAGTCAGTGGGGTAGTGTGCGGCCGAGTGGAGTGGATGTATGGCAACTGAACTGACATAAGTGTTTGTTTGTGAAAATGAAATTCACTGGTGCATGAAAATTCTTTCTCTAAAGATCAAGGTAGCGGTCTAGTAGGTGAATAATTTTTTGGATGATTGATTGTGGAGACAATAGCAATGTCGAGGAAGAGAATTTGATGGGTTGGGAGCAAATTAATTAGTTTAGGCGACGTGGGTGGGGCTAAGAGTGGTACTGCGTGTTCTGGGACTGAGAATCATGTGTTTTTAGAACGGGAGTTGAAAGATGTAATAAAATGATACTATTTTTGCTTGACTAGTGGGTCGGAAGGGCCATTAAAGGAATATGCATATATGTACAGGGCTGGGAAAATGTACAGCGGCCGAGACCTGCATATATACACACACACACACATATATA
>NC_068997.1:4164272-4167104 GCF_001194135.2 Octopus bimaculoides
TATATATATACTAGCTGGGCCCCGTGCTGTCAAAAATGACGGCTAATTGTAGTATTTTATATATAAATAAGGTACAAAACCAATTCCTTTATTACTAAATTTTTTGTGAAAAATCTATCCGCAACTAACATCCTTGTTTCCAGTTTGTTTCCTTCTCTTTCGACGTAGGACCTCATAAAGGTGGCACTGGCTAAGTACGGGAGCTGGCAAGTGAATACCAAATACACAGAGTTGAAACGCTGTTTGATTTATTTTTTCAGCGTACAGTTTCTATCATCCCACTACCAAATATGACATCACCCCTTCCTTCTTTATTCATCTATTACCCCTTCCTTACTCATTCATAAACACAAGAGTATTATTATAGTAGATTATCTTGGTAACCTTGGAAGCTATGAAAAAATACGAAGCCCACCAACACCACCGGATCATTCTACACATCTGTGTAATTTTTCTCGCAATTCCACCCAGCCGCTTGACCGTGAATCCCAAGAAAGAAAATATACAAGAAAGACTCACCCATGTCAAATTTATATGTATAGATATATATATATGAGTGATAAAAATGGGTTTATAGCGGTTATGACTGCTATTTCTAAATATATAAGGGTTTTGTAATCCTCTTAGGTATAACAGTGACTTGTTCATAATTCTAAACATTCTTCATATATATGTGTGTGTGTGTGTGTGTGTGTGTGTGTGTTTACATATATGTGTGTGTTTACATATATGTGTGTGTTTACATATATGTGTGTATATGTGTGTGCACATACATATATCATTATTTGTTTTTCTCATAGACTGTGAAGATCTGTTCAGTTTGGTTCACAGATTTTTATAATTTTTTAAAACTATAATGGTGGAATGTCTCACGCAGAACTCGATTTACATTTTGACAAAATTCGGTATTTTAGAAGTTATTTTGTGTTAAAGTTGTCATATTTGGGTAATTTCAACCAATCAACGACGTGTATTCGGTTGAAGAAAGCTATTGTTGTTTGCCATAGTAATCGAAGAGGAACGACTTCTAAGTCATCTCTACTAAATGTCACCACTCTGTTCTATTTTATTGATTGTTTACTGCCTGTGTTGCATATTACACGCTTTTTTACGGGTAGGGGGATTCTCGCGTCGGAATAACCAGTAAACATCAAAGAATCAAAACCAAGAAGGAAGAAATATTACTTACATATACTTATTCGTTTGCCCAACATCAGTGTTTTATCCGCACATAAAGTGCACCGCTGTTTAAAAGACCTATAGAGCAACAAGTTCGCAGCTAGCATTTTTGTTGTTGACGTAAATGTTGTTTTAAAATTACTTATTTTACAACTATGAGATGCATTGTTATTGTCATGATTTTATCTTACTGTAATCAACAACAAACACATTTCGTCAATATAAAAGTCTTTATTGGATTAAAAATAACATTATCAAAACATGAGGGTGAAACAAAACACATAGCGGCTTATGCACCGGAAACTATGGTAATTGTAGTGGCAGTGACAAGTTTACTCTCTGGTTGCTAGTTGATTGTGCAGAAGGGAGGGAAAGGGTATGGAGTGCACGGTGCTGACTAGAAAGGAAGGCAGGATAAAGGTGGCATCATCTTCACTCGACATACGATTGAAGCAGAGTGGCGACATTTAGTAGAAGTGAACCGGAAGTTGTTCCTCTTCGATTACTATCGCAATCAACAGTCGCTTTCATCAACCGAATACACGCCGTTGATTAGTTGAAATTACCCAAATACGACATTAACACGAAATGACTTCTAAAATACCAAATTTTGTCAAAAATGTTCGAAGTAAATCGTGTTCCGCATAAGACATTCCACCAGTATACGAAGTTTCAAACTGTTTAGTCTTAAAAAATTAATTAAAAAATCTGTGAGACAAACTGAACAGATCCGACTGTGGGATGCTTGGACACCAGCTTGAGAAACTTTTAGTCGAATGAATAGACCTCAATCCCTTTTCTTTTTTCTTTTTAAGCCTATCACTTATTCTACAGGCCTCTTTTGCCGAACCGCTAAGTTATGGGTTTTTAAACGCTCCAACGCCCGTTGTCGTGCAGCGTTTGTGTATTAGTGAGAAGCAGGCCGCAAGTGACATGCCTCATTAAAGGTAACTTTTCGTTTAAATGTACCATTCATAAAGTGGTGCGGGTCGCAGTTTGCCGATGACTGATTTCAACAAAAATCATTGCCATTTTTAAGATTACTAGAATCCCCCTTGAAACCCTCCATTCTAAACCCACTGAACAGCCACAACTCCCACATCAACCTCTCTGGCATGTAAAGTTTGTGTTGGGCAATACGGTTATGGGAGTCAATAAATTTAAAGTTTCCAAAAATGCAAATTTATAAATACAATGGCTGTCATAAGCCGGTCGCACAAATTTACCTCTACCTTCCATTGTCCACAACATTGTACTGCAGTTCTATATGGCATATGGCGTAGTGGTTAAGAGCGCGGGCTACTAACCCCAAGGTTCCGAGTTCGATTCACGGCAGCGACCTGATTAATAATAGTAATAATAATAATAATAATAATAATATAATAATAATAATAGTAACATCGTTAGAAATGAGAACCCAGGTTCGAAATTTCCCCAAGACACCTGACGAAGGCTGGAGGGTATATCAGCCGAAACGTTGTGTTAACAACAAACAAGATGAGGACAAATATCCGTCAAATGTAAATAATGTAAATAACATTGTACTGATACATACAACTATTTACCACTAGATACCGATATATATTGATATACACCACTAGATGCTACTATTTACTGCCATGGTTTTCTGAAGATGGCTATTAACAAATACAC
>NC_068997.1:4167339-4168266 GCF_001194135.2 Octopus bimaculoides
ATATATATAATAATAATAATAATAATAATAATAATAATATGTATGCATGTATACCCACATATATGTACATACATCTACATGTGTATATAGATGCATATCAGTGGGGAGATGGGTCCCTTCTCGCTCTGCTTCCTTCTGTTGTCCTGACTTCTACTTCACTGCTATCTATCTATCTATTTTTCTCTATCTATCTACCTATCTATCCCTCTATCTATCTACCTATCTATCCCTCTATCTATCTACCTATCTATCCCTCTATCTATCTACCTATCTATCTGTCCTCTTACCCATCTCCCCCTCTCGCTCTGCTTCCTTCTGTTGTCCTGGCTTCTACTTCACTGCTATACACATCTCTCTCTTCCTCCTTGTTCCACTTCTTCCCTCTACCATCCTCTCTGCTCACGTGTGACCTGTGGTCAACTCTCTCTTTTCACTCCAGCCACCATGAAGGCGAGACGAACTGTCTTTTCTCCGGCCAGCTTCGTCCTATCACTAGCGTTCAATACCAGATTCGCGTTTGGCCCCACGGCTTTTTAATGTTGTTTTCACAGTCCATTTTTTCCTGTCTTGGTTTGTGTTTGCCACCTTGAAATCCTCTGTTTAGTGGGTCGATCCACTACTCAAGAAGAGACTATTCTAGAGTACGTTCTGCCATATCTTCGAAACGTCTAGTTAGAATAGAGGCAGCTGACGAAGGATTAATTCCAAGAGGCTATCTGTTTTCCTATGTGTTTTTTCCGTTGTCTGTAGTTCATTTTTCTAACGCCGTGTACCCTGATATGCATCTATATACACATGTAGATATAAGTACGTACATATATGTGGGTATACATGCATACATATTCTTTGTATTATTATATCATCGAACGCTACGCGTCCAATTGCAAGTAAGTTTTGACTTATATATATATATATATATATATATAT
>NC_068997.1:4168317-4171459 GCF_001194135.2 Octopus bimaculoides
ATATGTGTGTGTGTGTGTGTGTGTGTGTGTGCGTGTGTGTGTGTGTGTATGTATGTATGTATATATGTATGTATGTATATGTATATATATATATATATATATATATATATATATATATACACATATATATATAATTATATATATAGTGTTGGTCTTAAAATTTGGCAGAAGGCCGGCAGTTTCGTGGGAGATGGTAAGTCGATCACATCGACCCCAGTGTTCAACTAGTACTTATTTTATCGACTACGGAAGGATGAAAGGGGCAAAGTCGGCCTCACCGGAATTTGAGCTCACAATCTAAATTCTGTGCTAACGATTCTGCCAATTCGCTGCCCTAGTAAGCACGGTTTCTAACAATAATAATATATTATATTATATTATATTATATTATATTATATTATATTATATTATATTATATTATATTATATTATGTTATATTATGAATTCCTTATAACATTCATATTATTGTTAATATTGATATTTGTGTTCATGAAATGTAACACCCATGTTGTATTGAAACGATTCTACCAACAGAACTAAAAATAATACCATAAATTCCAATCTTGTTTAATACACCCATACTAAGTGCGACATACAATTCCCGGTCTATAATTAGACCAGGTATTTGAACTAATATAATAGTTTTCTTCTTAAAGTGCATCACATTTTAGAGAACCATCTTGGTTTCAAATAACGCCGAGATAACTTTCGTGAAATACTGAAGCCGATATAATCAACTAACCTCCTACACTCAGAACTGTAGGTCTTGTGCCCAAATAAAAAAAAATCATCATCATGAAGTCGGTAAGCTGGGAGAATCGTTAAAGCGTCGGATAAGGAATGAGATGCTCCGAACAGTGTAGTACTTGTAAAACAGTGGATTAACGGTACTGACCCAACCCATCCATGAAAATGTCAACCTTATTCCTAGATTAGAAACCACACCCATACACGCACACATATTGACTCCCATCAACATAATTTATAGACGCGATGATTTAGATTGTAGTGAGTTTCCACCACAAATTATAGATCAGGACAAGGTATAAGGTGTGTCTTGCGTCTTGAGGCGGTATTTGTAGGTCACGAGGGAAGTAGATTCTTTGGAAGCCCAATTTGAGAAAGAATTGAGCTCTGCAAGACAATATCACTTGAAATCGACCATGCATCCACTGTAGACCCTAGCCTGTTGGAATATGGAGTTGTGACTACATTTATACACAACATGTGACTACATTTATAACGTAAGCAATTGGCATTCAGAGAAAAACTTTGTGGAACTCATCAGTTAGAGGTTTTCCTGCATCTGGTAGATTGGGACACCCTAAATATCCAATTGTGGTCTACATTGTCGTTCATCGTATTAGTAGAAATCGGAGTATTAGCATTACCGTTGCTAATATGGGAGGGTTTGCAAATTTAGAGAATTCCGGAGCCGAAGCAATTTGCACTTTGAGAATCTGCACTTCAAAGGTCGACAGCAAAGCGTACAACTTATATGTATGATTGAATGATGTATCAGGGGTAGGATGCTAGACAAACAAGTGTAGGTTTAAAGCATCTCTAGGATATCAGAATCAGAGAGATGATGTCTCGAAATCACTTCACCGTAGTTGCTAGTCCTATTGATGCTACTTTGAGGTGTGTTAATGGTGTCGAGGCAATTTCTAAGGTAAAGGCTGAGGTCGTTCAGGATTACAGTTTTACCATTAACACGGTTAAGGTGGAAGACCGATGGGTAGTTCACTGGTACCGAATAATCGACGAGTTCCCGCCTATTAGAAGTGGCTACTATAGACCTCAGGTTAGGAGTGGTGGCGCACGAAATTTTTATCAAAGATATTAAAATTTGGGTATTACTTATGCAGGGATAGAGAATTTCCGTTGAGTAGTTTAAAGAAGGGCTTAGGTATAGAATTAACTTGAAGCTAGAACGGAGGTAACAATCCATAGGATATCAAGTTTTCTACCTCTACATAGAGTCATAAAGACCATAATACCGTGCGTGCGGCTACGCTGGTTAGCCAGAGCACATCGAAATGTATTCCGCCCCAGAGTTGGCGCAAACTGCGCCTCTCTCACCCTCTTTCTATGTACACATATACATATGCATGTGTTTATGAGTGCTTGTGTATACATATACACACACATATATATATATATATATATATATATATATATATATATATACATACATATATATAATATATTATGCATATATGTTTGTAAATTTATGCAAATTTATGCAAAATAATGGTGCACATTATATACAGTGTAAAATACGCATTACTTGGATGCATTTGCATGTAAAATAAATATCGGAACGTAAACTTTTTTATGACTACCTACAAAGGTATGTGTGAGCGCTCATATGAGAGAGTATGTATGCGTTTGTGTACATATGTTTACACATATTTTTACACATAAACATACATGTGCGCAAATGTATAAATGTACGTACCTAGATATGCATGTATATATATGCATGTACGTACCTAGATTTGCATGGATATATACATATATACGTATATATATATATATATATATATATATATATATACATATATGCAGATACATACACATTGGCACACATATATTGTGGTTCCTATATGTATAAAGACGCGGATAGATATATAAACTCATACACACTTGCTCGTGCGCACGCACACATACACACACACACACGCATACATATATATAATATCCCTTGGGTAAAATGGTTAAGTAATGGAAAACCGAATTTAAACAATGTTTTATAAGCGAAAAGCTGTGTTTTATGATGGTTTTTTTGCAAATATTGCATAACTTAGCTTCGATAGATTGGTGAAGTTTTGAAAATGCATATTCTATATTAGTTTCTCTCTGCGAGTAGACAAGTTCTTGTATTTACATATTCGCTTGGAACTAGCGTTGTGTGTGTGTGTGTGTGTATGTGTGTGTGTGTGTGTGTGTGTGTGTGTGTGTGTGTGTGCGTGTGTGTTGGAAGAGTATGGTGTGTAGCGTGTAGGTCGATGTAGATTAATAGATAGGTAGATATAAGTAGTTATACGGATATATTGATATAGATAACTGATACATAGATATATAGAGAGATATATCAATATATATCAATATATATATATATATATATATATATATATAT
>NC_068997.1:4172279-4173362 GCF_001194135.2 Octopus bimaculoides
GAGAGAGAGAGAGAGAGAGAGAGAGAGAGAGAGAGAGAGAGAGAGTGCCACGCGTGTATAAACGCACACATGATGACTGTCTGTCTACTCGTTAGCCGAGCATGATGACCAGCTCTGACAGGTTGACTTAACAAATTGTTTCCACGAACGTAAAATCAGCAGTGATTCATGAAACCAGCGAGCGACTTATAGAGTTTGCTACAAGCTCTGCAAACTAAACCCGTGTTTTCCGCCTGACAGTTAGGCCTCTCAGGTGGAGGATCATTATGGGTTTCCAAATGTCCCGTGAGACTGGCATTAAAGATATTCATTCTGACGAAAACTGAGCGATGTAATCGCCAAAACACATTGTGAAGTACTTCTCTTCTTTGTGCATACACGTAAATTGTGCAGTTATCAAAGTTCAAATTAGAATGAAAAGAGAAGTATCGCTTGATCAAATATTAGCTATAATGTTGTTCCAACCGTTTCATTACCATATGTAATCAATGGTATACACTTTAAAGTGTCCATCTAATTTTTATTTTTTGACTGTTATTTGTTTCAGCCATTGGACTGCAGCCATAACGAAGCAGAGTCTTGAAGGGTTCATATATATGGGTATGTGTGCGTGTGTGTGTGTTTGTGTTTATTTTATTTTTATTTTCGTTTTTATTTTCATTATTATTATTACCATTATCATCATCATCATCATCACCATCATTATTATTATTATTATCATTATTATTATTATTATTATTATTCAGTAGTTTTATTTTTATAACGTGCTTTCACTTCACTACCGAGCGCAGCTCTGTGCGCCTTGGGTATGTGCTGTGGTTTGCTGTGGTGCTCTTATGTTTACTGTATTGAAAGTGTTTTGCGTAGAATGTGTGCAGTACCCAGTAGTGCAATTTTCTGTATGTTATATATATTTGTAAGTCCTGGTGTTTTTGTTATGTATTTGTCTGAATATTTTTTTATTATACCTAAGGCACCTACTATGATAGGAATTGTTTCTGTTTTTAGATTCCACATTCGAGTTATCTCTATTTCCAGGTCTTTGTATTTTGAAAGTTTTTCCATTTCTTTTAGAGAAATGTT
>NC_068997.1:4176796-4179225 GCF_001194135.2 Octopus bimaculoides
ATATATATATATATACACATATGTATATATGCGGTATTTTTATATCTATTTTTTTGTTTTTCATAATGTTTGATTTTTTCATAATGCTGGAAATATTTTATATGATTATATGTCTGTTATAGAACCAATTATCTCATTTTTTGCCTTTAATCCGATTTTCAGTCAATAGAAAATGTGTACCTCTTTCTCAGATGAAATCTGAATTTATTTATGGGTTCATTGTTGAATGCTTTTATCATGAACACCTTAACAGTTTGCTAGGATGAAGTATTTTGAGGCTTCTATTTTATATAAAAGTACTCCACAGTTTTAGGGCTTGAATTGGTTTATATATCCTTCTTCTCTTATTTGGTCCTTAAACCCCTTTCTAAATTTTAAAAAGTTACTTCTCATTATATAAAAGATAATAATATATAAATTTTGCTAAATTTTGATCATAATTTTCCCCTGTACCCTTAATGCCCATTTGGATCTCATTGTCACCTCCTTTGTTTTCTATTTTAGGCCCCGTTTAACTGATAACAATAAACTAGTTTACGCCACCACTACCCTCCTTCTTTCTGGGCATATACCACTACCTTACTGACTTCTGAGATTTATTCCTTTATGTTGTTATAGCGAATTTATGACTATAGTAAATTAGGGGTTTGGGAGAGTATCTGACGTTAATTGATTTATCAGCAGTAGCTAGGACTTAACTGTCATTTCCCAGTGATTTTAATTCTTAGTGGACGTAGTACACTAGCTGCATTAGATCTTTTGATGGTGATACGCAGATATATAAAAATTGTAGCTATATTACCATCTCATGACTCCCATTGTTATTCTCTTCTGCCACTCCAAATGACTTCTTCGGTCGATCACTTCGGCCATTTCAGCATACTCCATCTAGCAGTATTTCAGAACTTGGTTCTATAACAAGGATTCTATTGAATGTCTGTATTTCTAAAGAACCGTTGTAGAGATGCTATAAATATTTCTCCGTAAAATGTCCAGCATATATTTGGAATGGAAACGTTCTATGGATTCTGACCCATAGTCACAGAAGCATTTGTCGTGCTTTTTCTCAATCCTATTTAGTATTTCGAATCATGAAATGATATATTACATTGTATTGGAAAAGTAAACATATAAATGTACGCATATGTGTCTGTCGCTACACATACAGTGGTGGGCACGGTTCCGCAAATCTGCTAACAGCTAATTAGCGAAGTTAACTTTTCGTTTAGCGGATTAGCATTTTTGTTAAATTTAGAAACCTTTAGCGGATTAATTAACTTCCGCTGAGTTTAGTTCCACTAACTTTAAGTCCGCTAAGAAAATTCAAACGTTTGTTCCTGTCTGTTGTTGGAGTGTCTCGAAGAGTCCGTCAAGCACGCTATTAGCAGACAACGTGTACAAGTGACAAGACGTGAATGGTAGACGCAGCAGCAGCTAGATGACCAACATTGTGTAATTTTCCAGTTTTGATTTGTGTTCACTTACGACGTTGTCACATTACAGACAGTCTGACAGTGTCAGCGTCAGCAATGTACGTTATCGGTTTATCAAGTTATCGTTATGGACGTTCAAGACGTTTTTATTCAGCTTGGGGATGAAGGACCTGTTGAGGTGTCTGCAGCAATTGTGGATGAGGCAGATGTCGCTCAGGTTGAGAGCCAGGTGTCTCTGAACCCGTAGTGCCACCTGGAGGACTACTTTGTCCTTACACCAAGGGATAAGAGGAACGCCAAAACCCTGTACTTCTGGTGCGTCATGTACCAGCCCAAGGATACCACTATCGAAGGACAAGTGGCGAGCCTCTACAAATTGAAGTCGCGTGTCAAGAGGAAACACCCAGCGCATGCCATGCAGCTTGTGGAGAGGATCAAAGCCGGCTCTGCCCGTGCGAAACACAAGCAATCTTCTGGTAGCAGCACCAGTAGCCAGTCGTTGCAGCCATGTGTAAAGAAAGCACGCCATCCCAGCATTAGCACGGCGTTTGCCCAAACTGCTGGCACTGGCGTCCATCAGTCTATGGTGAACAGAAGGACTGTAGACCTGTTTGTCGACAACATGCTACCGTTGCATGTAGAGAAGTCCCCCACGTTCATCGGCCTGATGCAGACGCTGAATCCCAGTGTACTCGTGCCAGGCAGCTTGCCCGAGGGCGTTTATACATCCATATTTGTTAACGGCTATTTTCGATGCTTTTCTCTCTGTATTGCATGTTTGTTTCTCTTTTTTCCAATCTGTGATTTTATTTTTGATCTTCTATATAAATGAAGATATTTCCTCCGTCTGACTGCTTTTTTTTTTCTACAAAACGAGTAGTTACATTGCGGAACTGTTATTTTAGCGAGTTGTATCTATTTATCACCCGACGAGATACATCTGCACCGCCAGTTGCACCTGAACCAATTGTTGAGTGTTCCACCCATGAGGGATCG
>NC_068997.1:4179427-4183602 GCF_001194135.2 Octopus bimaculoides
TATATATACATACATATATGTACATACCTACATATATATGTATATATACATGCATATATGGGTACAGGACATAAAAAAACGTGGACAGAATGAGAAACGAGAACATAAAAAACAAAAACATAGAAAACGAACATTTTTTCGAACAACAAAATAACAACAGAGAAACGAGACATGCAACATAAAGAACATTCTATTCATCAGTTGTTCCCTGTTTTATCTACTCCGCGTTTCGAAGATAAGAACATGACGCGACTTCGTTAAAACTGTCCTTCTCGCAAAGCAAATTCAATAAAATTTGGGATTTGTTTGCGGCGGGGGAAAGTGGTAACAAAAACAGGACAGTAAGAACAAAGCTGTAAAAACAAACGGTGATGGCTGTTAAGCCAAGACGATGTGAAGTGGTGAACGCTGGATAAAACGAGCTTTGAGAAGAGACAGATAAAAGCACGTCTTGTCTTTAGGAAGGAAGTGGAAGAAAGAGAGAATGGCCGTTAGTCACGTGTGAGCAACGAAAGAGTCAAGGAGAAAGAGTGAGAGAGAGAGGGAGAACGGTAAAGGGGAGGGGAAAAGAATGGGGAAGGGTGGGAAAGTAAAACAGAAAGGAAGAAGGACAAGAGAGGGAGGGAGATAGAAAAGAGATAAAATAAGTGTGCGAGTCGTAATTATCTAAAACTTATTTGTGTGTGTGCGTGTGCGCGGGTAAATATATATGTACATGTATACGTACGTGTGTATGGTTGCATATATATATGTGGGTGTACATGCATGTGTTACACGCGAGTGTGTGTGAGCATATGCATATATAGCATGTTCGTATCTTAGACGTGTATTTGAATATAATTGTGCGCGTATGGGTATGTGCATATGTGTGTGTGCGCACGCATGTGTGCGGATATGTATATGCGCACATGTATGGTTGCATATATATGTCCATATATAGGCGTATGTGTGGGTGTGCATGTATGTGTTTCAACGAGTGTGAGCATATGCATATAGTCACATGTACGTGGGTGGGCGTGCGCGCATGTGTATGTATGTACATGCACGCATACGCGATTTCTATGAGCATTTTTACTTCTTTACTTTTTACTTTCTCCCCTTCGGCTTTTTCCCCTTATTTAACGGTCATTCTAATACCTCTTTTGTCTTAATAATGATCAATTACATAGTAATTTCCCTTTGTTTAACGGTCATTTTTATAGCATTTTTGATTGCCTCGATAACTGACGAGATGCTGGAGCAGTTTTCCGCCCCGACATACGAAACTCATGTCTTATATCAATCCCATATACTCAAACGCAAAAATAATTATATTTGCCTGTAGGCTGCAATGTGGTGTGGTGTAGAGTACTCTCTCAAAGCGCCCAGGCGTTTTAACAGATTCACTTTGCGATTAGGAGTTCCTCGGTTCGATCGTAGTATTCGTCTTTTGGGGGGAAAATTGCTTTCTATAAAATCTTGCGTCGGCCCAAATGTTTTCAGAAATACTGGACAGAGGGAAACTGTGTGGGAGCTTGCCGGTTCAATTGTACCAGTAATATAACTGGTTAACCCTTGTCACACACTGTCTAATCGAGTCTTCTCGAGGGTTACATTTAAAGTACAAGTGCCTGCAGAATTCTCTGCCACTTTGAATCGAATATATTGAATAAATAGTCTAGCTGGAACAGCCAACTTGGAAATCGTCGGATAATCCATTAACAGTAACATTTCTCTGTGTGTGTGTGTGTGTGTGTGTGTGTGTGTGTGTGTGTGTGTGTGCGCGCGCGTGCAGATTGATCCTTGTGTTTCCATTTGAATAAATAGCTCAGCAGGAGTGGTGACAGTTGATATAAGAGCAGCAGTTAAAGCGGGTCTGTTCATGCTTTTTCAGTGCTCTGTACCTAACAGCCGTCAGTATACCTATTAATTTAATAGGAACACATCAATCACTTAGCTTTCTCTCTATCGCTATCTCTCTCTTTCTATCTATCTCTCCCTCTCTATCCCCTCTCTCTCTCTCTCTCTCTCTCTCTATCTCTCTCTCTCTCTCTCTCTCTCTCTCTATCTATCTATTTCGCTAATAACTTACAGCCACGCAACACTTAAGGTTTAATTTTCTTTTGCCATTGTGTAGCAGAACCTGCTTTAAAAGGGGTACGTATCTATGTGTGTGTATGTGTGTGAATGTGTGTGTGTGCGTATTTGTGCGCGCTTGTGTGTGTGTATGCATCTGAATGCATATATGACCCTGTGTATTTGTGCATATAAGTACATACATACAAAGCTATATGTGTATATATATATACATATACATATATATATATATATATATATATATATATATATATATATATATATATATATATATATATATATATATATATATATATATATATATACAAACATACGTGTATATATATACGTGTGTGTATACATATATATGTGTGTGTGTATATATACACATATATATATATATTTATATATACATATATATATGTATATATATATATATGTATGTATATAATGTATGTATATGTGTATATATATGAACGGATGGATGGATGTAGTTATGTATGCATGTATGCACAGATGTATATTTACATAAATACCTATGTATGTATTCAGTCGATGCCGTTTTACACCTGTGTTGTTTATGCAATAAACATCAGTTGGTTAAATTTATTGGTTGCTATGTATAGTTAATTTGATAATGCACTTTCTACATAGTTATATACTAGGACTCACATAATGGCAATTATGAGTTTCCTGGTGAATATGTAGTATGTATTATGCCGAATCAAAAGTTTTGCAATATTTTGGTAACTTATTTGCTTTGTTCATCAACTTACAGCAAAAGCAGCCGAGTATTCAAACTAGAGGTCATCTTCTGACACCCTCTGAAGTCACCTTTCTGCCAGTTCTTTGATCCAATACTGATTCCAGTTCTTGTCCTTCGTGACGAAGAACTCCTTCACTGGAGTTTCCATGTTCTCTGGATTGATGAAGCGTCGTGTGCGCATTAAGTGAACCATGGATCGGAACAAGTAATATTCCGAGAGAGCCTGGTCTCGAGTTTTTGGAGTTTATTCCGAGTCGTTGGAGCAATAGGAGGTCTTGCAGAAGCTCTCACCTTTTGTTAATTAACGCTGGGTATTTTTGCTGTGCAAATGGCATACATGCATTCCAGCTGTTTCGATACAGGTTAATAGCAGCGATGGTTCGACCGTCCGGAACAAACTTGTAGTGAGCTATTCCCACATAATTACACCAGATGCAGAGCATCACCTTGTGTTCAAAACGTCCATTTTGGGGCGACAGGTTCCGGAAAGTGGCTTTTGCTTAACTACGGCTTATGAACGCTAGGATTTCGGAAAAATATCTCCATCAGATTATTATTTGTTCCGAGCCATAGCTCACTTCCTGCGCTGGCGACGCTTCCTCAACCAAAAGGAGTTGGAAACTGCAGTGAAAGAGTTCTTCACCTTGAATGACAAGAAATGGTATGCAGCTTAGTTTCAAAGAACTGTGGTTTCAGAAAGGTGGGTTTCAGACAGTGCAACACGTTGGCCTCTGCTTTGAATGCTCGGTTTCTTTTGTTGTAACTCGACAAATAAACCAAATAAGGTACCAAAATATTGCAAAAGTTTTGACTCAGTGCAATAGAATGAAGCAAGCACAAATTTGCGTTCATTTGTCAGGTTGAGCAGCTTTTGTCCCGTTGACCCAATATTAGTTGAGACAACCGGAGACAGGACGGTCTTCACATTTTTCAAGGTACCTTTCATCTATACATATCTTCTGAGAAGAACCAGAGATCTGTGGCATCGAAATCGGTCTTAGTGCGAGTTCGTTCTAGCCTCGAATTCTCTGTGTTCCTGGGTATGCATACACACATTTGTGAGTGTTTTGTTGACGTTGTCTTTGTTTAGGTATTTCTTTTTTTTCTTCTTTTTTTTTCAATCGTTAATGGCTGTGGTGTTTATTTATTTGTTTATTTATTCGAATGTATCGGTTCAACTACTTTAAAAACAATGTGATAATTAAAAAGGTTAGGATTATCTCATAAATGCTATTTATTTCTTGGTTGAGTGACCTTTGCTAATGTGTCTTTTCATTAATTTGTTTTGGTGAAGATTAAATAACTTTAAACAAAAGGAAGCGGAAATGTGATGTTACATGTGTTATATATATAT
>NC_068997.1:4185935-4190468 GCF_001194135.2 Octopus bimaculoides
GAGTGTGTGTGTGTGTGTGTGTGTGTGTGTGTGTGTGTGTGTGATTGTGTATGTTGATATATGCATTAAACGAAGAGACAGTGACGAATGAAAATTTTGTAAATAATTGTAAGCTTTAAGCTTATAAGCGTTTTCCGTGAATTGACGATAGAAAATAGTCTGATATTGATGCATAGAAGCCTTGGATGATAAAAAAAAAGCCATATTAATGTCCGTCGAGCGCTTATATGCCCCAATATTGGACCCTTTTCTACAGTCAATTTCAACGTGAACGCTTATAAGCGTAAAGATTTGATAGATAGATAGATAGATAGATAGATAGATAGATAGATAGATAGATAGATAGAAAGATAGATATACGTGTGTGTGTGTGTTTGTATGTGCGTGTGGGGGGGGTGTATGTTTGTGCGTGTTCAAAAAACATCCTTAACATATATAAACACAAACGGTACAAACAGAAAGCGCACTCAGAATGTCGCCAAATCCTCAACATGGGGCCAACACTATATAAGAATTCATTAACACACACACACACACACACACACACACACACACACACACACACACACACATACATACATAGACACAATTAATCCGTCATTGACTACGATGATTGTCCCTATGAGATGTGTCTCTCACGAATAGCTTACGTAAATGTAACGCTTTTATTGGCTTCTTTCTTCCTCTTTTTGACCGAGTAGCGAGAGACAACGTACTCCTGTAGATATTTAAACATACTCTTGTTTCTCCAACTGGGTCTACAGTAATTTCATGGAGAATTAGTATTTTTCTGCGTTATAAAATTTCGTCCATTCTTTCGACATGCCCAAACCATCAAAGATTTCATTGCAGCAAAATCCTTCCATACTAGGGATCTTAGCATTCTCGAAGATGTAGGTGTGATCCTAAAGTCCAAAATCATTCTCAAATGTTTCTTTATGAGTGCATGCAGAGTGGAGCGTTCGTTTAACGTATATCGTCCAGCCCTCCGGATAATATAATGGACAATACTCTGGTTCAATATACTTCGTACTTCACATGGAACGATTGGTGCTTATGGTTTCCCCGCCGTTGAGTCAGCCTTCCCAGAAATACAAGAAAAGTATGAGTTGCTAGGTCATAGACGGACACCACACTCTGTAAGAACTGAGCAACAACTGACCATCAACAGATACAGTGAAATACCAGTGACTAAGTCACAGATGGATACCAGTCTATAAAAACCTGAGTAACAACTGACCACCGACAGTATAGTGTTGTAGTGAAAATGGTACTCCCCTTCCCACGTGACAAGGTGGTATGATCAGCCACTGAAGTGGTATGATTAGCTCTACTAAACGAACTGTTAAAAAAGGATGCCAAATGGTTTTGGTCAGAAAAATACCAGAAGGCATTTAAGAACTAAAATGCATGTTAACTTCAGGGGTGTCGCTTACGCACTTCGATCCGAAGTTGGAAACGATACTACCAACAGATGCTAACCAGTACAGGGTAGGTGCTGTACTCCTACACAAATGTGAAGATGGCAGCCAAATGGCAATTAGTACACGCAAATTGAAAAAGAGGCATTGGCGATTGTATTTGGCATAAAAATTTCCACAGGTTTATACATGGCAGACGGTTTAAACTACAAACAGACCATCAACCGTTGCTGACGATTTATGAACCTAAGAAAGGAATCACAGCACATACAAGCAAACAGGTTGCAGCGATGGAGCACCATACCACTAAACTACGACTAAGCAATGGAAAATTTACCTTCGAAAAAGCTAGGACATTCTGACGGCCTATCCTGGTTAATACCCAGGAATTGCAAACCATTCGAGGACACAGTAATAGCAGCCCTAAGAGCCGAAGGAGAAATTAAACACATCATGTGGAACATTGTACGAGAATTGCCAATAACTCTGGAGGAGATAAAGCGACACGCGTCAAAAGACAAGTTCATTAATGAAACATAAAAAGAGTCTCTGTGGTCAGCTAAAGAAAACAAAAATAGGTTCGGTAAGCAAAAACAGCAACAGGTAAACATATATTCAACATGCGACAGTATACTAATGTATGGCCAAAGGGTAGTGATACTTGAGACTCTAGAAAAAAGAATGTTGAAAGAATTCCATACTAGACATCCGAGGATCGCAAGGATGAAAGCGCTTATGCGCAGTTATGTGTATTGGCCAAAGATGGACAAGGCAGTTGAAAACGTAGTAAAAGGCTGCAGAGTGTGTGATCTGGCAGCAAAACTGCCCACTCAAAAATCGGAACCTTGACCAGAAGTAAAAAGTCCATTGTCAAGACTACGTATCGATTTTGAGGATCCGTTATATGGCTATTACTATTTAGTAGTAGTTGACAGTTTTATAAAATGGCCAGAAATTGTTAAGTGCAAATGATCAACCTCCGAAACGATAGTAATTTTTTTGCACGAATTGTTCGCAAGATTTGGCATCCCAGACATGATTGTATCTGGTAATGGAACACAATTTGTGTCCAGTAAACTTAGAAAATTTTGTGAAATGTTCACAGTAGAACATAAAACCATAGCACCTTATCATCCCAGATCAAATGGACAGGCAAAGCGTTTTGTGGACATTTTTAAAAGAACTTTGAGAAAAGCAAACAAGGCAGTCACAGACGAAGTCGCTCTGCAGCAATTCCTAAGGGTTTACAGGGTGACATCGAATCCCAATACACCGGCAGGAAGCTCAACAGCAAAGCTGATGTTCGCGAGGAAGATGAAATCAGATTTTGATAAACTGTCACCTGGCGAGGAAAGAAAAAGTACCAGGAAAGACAATCCCAAATTTTTCAAAATTGGTGATAAGGTGTACATGAGGTTGTATAAAAACGGAAAACAGGAGAAAGGCAAAATTACAAAGTACATAGGAAAAATGAAGTACGGAATTAAAATCAGAAAAGGTATTGAATAAAGACACAGAAACAAATTGAAGAAGTGATGCATAGAAAATGAACCAAACAGATCAGAAAAACCTATGGAATGGCTGTATGACACATTCCAGTTACCAACACCATTACAGGTGGTTGAACCCACGCGTAAAAGTCAAAGAAAAAAGAACACAGAGTTCCTACAAATAGACGCCAAAAAGAATAAAATATTAAGTTTTTAAAAATCGCTAAAAAAGGTGGGGTGAATAAAGTAAAACAAAATTACACGCTTACCAAAGAAAAATAAATGGAGAGATGTAGTGAAAATGGTATTCCCCTCTCCACGTGACAAAGTGGTATGATTAGCCACTATAAAGTCCGGCAGTCAGTCGTTGTAGGACGTCATTAGAAGTAGAGTTGTTGTACGAGCTCTCAGCTGGAGTCAGAGTCAGTTACGTGTGATATGCGAGTTCGAGTTATCATCAAGGTAAACGTTTCAAAGTCGTTGTCTTGCGGAGCTATCAGCGACAGCACGCAAGACGAGTCAAAAATGATAAGACGCGGAATACTGCCACAACATAGTAGTTGTGACAAGAGTATTAAAATACCGACAGTAACATACAAGTGAACGAGGATCCACATCATAACAAATAGCTATTTTTATCTTCCATTATTTCTTTGTATTTAATACTGCTTCTATAGCATAAAACGGACTTTTTATTCAGCAGGGAGACTATTCGCAATATCAGTGAATAAACATCCACAGGTTCTTATATATATCGAAGGCTACACATCTAATCTAAGCATATGACTGACTGAGAGTACAAGCCACTGACAAGGTGTAGTGGGTGCAGAAATACACCTGGCGTTTTCGCTAGCCGCTTCTGGGGCGATTTTCGTGTCTCTCCAATATGTATTGCATTTTTAATCACAGCACGTCCATAACAGATGTTATTTCCGCACGAATACCAAGGCAAATTTGCCTTCCAAAGATGTATTTACATTCAGTATGATACAGGTGACTAAACACACACACACATACGGGTGCATAAAGACACAAGCAAACATTTCAGATTGCATGAAATGGTAATCCATTTAACAGAGACCAATCAAAACAAGTACCAGACTGAAATAAGAGCAGGGACCAATATAATCGACTACAACGCTCAAAGTCAGTGCCCCAGTATGGCTGGTCACCAGCAGAATATAGCGGTATATCTCTCAAATGTGTTACGAACCAGCGGTTCTTCACAAGACAACTAAACGCTTCAAAGAATAATACATTTTTCTTACTGGTTGATCGCTATCTCAACAAATATCTTTTCATCAAATAGTTTATTTACACCGAATGTCTTATTTACACCACCTAATTACATGTTTTTACTCCAGTAATTGCTGTGATTTCAGTCGTTTCATCACTTGCTTTAAAATACGATCATCATCTAATTTAGATCGAACTGAATATATTCATATCGTTATTCAGTTATATATTCATATATTCATAAATTCATGTACATTTATATATAGTTACATAGCTATATAGTTCTATAGTTATACGCACACACACACACACACACACACACATATATATATATATATATATATATATATATATATATATATATATATATATATATATATATATAT
>NC_068997.1:4190478-4190929 GCF_001194135.2 Octopus bimaculoides
CGTATATATCTGTATGTGTGTGTGTGTGTGTGTGTGTGTGTGTGAGTGTAAAGTTCAGGAAAATTTCCAACGAAATCTTGTTGCTAATTAAACGACGCTATTTCTCTAGGAACATAAAAATTCATTAAATGTTTTTACTGCTCCTAACTTCTCACACTCTAAACCTACGCGTGCGTCACACACGCACACGCACACGCAAACACAAACTGGCACACACACATACATACACACACTCCCACACATGCACTTATACACATACACACACGCACTTATACATATACACACAAGCTAATACAAACACAAATATTTATATATATATAAATGCCAATACGCATGTATGTATACACATAATAAATATATAATCATAAGTTTATATATCTATCTATTTATCTATCTATCTGTATATATAAATGTGTGTGTGTGTGTGTGTGTGTGTGTGTATGTATATATA
>NC_068997.1:4190939-4195635 GCF_001194135.2 Octopus bimaculoides
ATATATATATATATATATATATATATATATATATATCTTGTGATTATATCATTTAGTTTTCAATATAAACAGGTCTGCATCGAATCGCTAATAATATTTCTATCCAATTATGCGTTCCAATGTTACATTCCGTGCACATCCGTCGTGATTTAATAACCGACTCAAAGAGGGATTGTACCAGTAGTAGTAGTAGTAGTAGTAGGGGCAGCAGTACAAGTAGTAGTAGTGGTAGTGGTGGTGGTGGTGTTGGTGGTGGTAGTAGTAGTAGTAGTAGTAGTAGTAGTAGTAGTAGTAGTTGTTGTTTTTTAGCCTAAGGACAACACTCTGATCGAGTTGATTTAAGATGAAAGATCTTCCATTCGCAACGACATCCGTTTTAAAGTGGTATGAAGAAGTACTGTATCCTTCTTCCTTTAAAAAATGCGGTGACTTTGTAATCTAAGGTCGTTTTGGCAGCTATTTTCAGCAAATCGAGTTTCCCTCGTGGATGATTTGAAAGAGACAGCAGGTTTTCCTATAAACATGTACTATATTAAAAGGGTTCATATATTTTTTTAATATGGTACCCATCTATTCTCTATGATACGGTGACACTTTAATGAGATATGGTGATTACCATGATGATTACTTAGGGGTATGGAGTGGGGTAAGTCGATAATGTTGAGCTGTTATTCGATTGGTACCCTTTATCTGTTATTTTTTTACACGTTTCAGTAATTAGACTGCGGCCATGCTGGAACACCACCTTTAAGAACTTTCAGTCGAATGAATCCAGCCCACTACTTTTTCTTAAGCTTGGTCCTTATTCTATAGATCTCTTTTGCCGAACCGACAAATTACGGAGACGTAAGAACACCAACACCGGTTGTCAAGTGGTAGAGGGAGACAAACATAGACGCAAAGCCAATATATATACACATATAATTACAGTCTGTCAGACACCGGCCATGATGAAATACAACAAGGTATTGAAAATACGTATTCGCCTTTGTATATTTAATCCTTTATATCGAACACTCAATATTTCATATATTCAATAAGACATATTTCATATATTCAATAAGGCATTCAATACTTCATTTGATTGTACCATCCATTTTTATATTATATATTATATATTCCATATTCTATATCCCACATTAATTTTACAAGAATATAAATAAAACATAAAAAACAGACAGAGTTGGAACTCTTTTAAATAAAATAATATATTCCTCTATGCACAATCATACAAAACCCTTTTCTTGTATTTATTTTTACTCACATATATATATATATACATAACTCCACTCACAAGTCTTGGGTTGGCACAAGACTATAGTAGAAGATTCCACGCAGTGTGACTGAACCAGGAATCATGTGGTTGAGAAACATCTTGCCACAACCCATACCTACGTCTATCTTAATTTATTTATGAGACTGGAGGATAAGCTAATTAATTTCAGTTGGATTTGAACTCAGACTGTATGAAGTAGTAACTTAACACCACACATTGTCCTAACATACAAGCGGTTTTGCCAATCCGGCGCCTTAAAATGTAATAAAATTTTCTGATAACTCTGCCGTGCCCTCCGGAGGAATAAGACTAAAAAAAAACAAAAAACAGAACAGTAGTTTTTTGAGGTCATTGCAGTTTTGTAGGGAATATATTTCTGGTTTTGTTTCTGCATTTCGTTTGCTGAAGGAGACCTGGAGTAAAAAGGGAAAGTCATTGGTGATGACTCGAATGGCGACGAAATCACTGACAAAACTAGCTGACAGAGTAGCCGATCGATTGTTTAAACACTTGATTAGTCGATTGATTAAATAATTAACCGATTCACTAATAAGAATAAAGAAGCGAATTATAATCTGTGCGTGTATTTATTATTGGCATAATGATCCACCCGAGATACTACAAAATCTGTTTGTTTACTTTTTCTACCATTGAACTCGATGCCAGCTTTTTGCAACAAACCTCCTATTGATGGGGCTACACGGAGGTGAGAATTGGAACGTATTGCGAAAAGCATCTCACTAAACACCCCCACAATTCCACACATCTGTTGTTCTTGGCTGGTAGTTTATTTAACGAATCTTTTTCCATTTCTTATTGGACCAGGGGAAGTGGAATAGCCTATGATCTTCGCATACTCTGCCAAGATAGATGTTGTAAATGCTCCTCTCAAACCTTTGTAAGTCAATATCTGTTGGAAAGGTTACTACAAGGAGAGAATTCAGGAGGGACAAAGTTCTGGAATGAAAGGACTGGATGTAGAGTTTAACGTAGGACCGGGTGGGCTGTTGGGTACAACAAGGATGATGGCGAGTGGAGCGATGCGTACGACTGGGATGCTTGTGTATGGATATGAGCAGAAGGCATTACAGCAAGGACAGAAAAGGAAAAGAAAGGAGACAGTATATATGTGGGTCGGACGTTTGAGTATGTTTGTGAGTAATCTATGCTAGTCAGTCGCGTGGCCCACTTTTGGATACAAGTTAGGACGCCTGAGTGTGCAACAGCAGTATCATTCCAGATATGGATAGAATTTATCAAAGAATATTCAAAGTAGAAGACAAAATTCCGCAGCGTCACGGCAGAGCCAGGATCTATGTGCTCAGAAAGAAACAGAAATATGAAGCCTTAAACGATTTATGCTACGAAACGTACTGCTTGATGGGGAAAAGCATATAAAATTGTGTGCCTGCTCTTGGAAGTTGGAGAGAAAGCAAAAATGCAAGATGAAATGATGTGCTACATACTTGCCCATAGGCAGATTTCTTAGTACATCGCAAGATTTGACATGTAGCTCACAGCAAGGATACTGGGGGTGGATGATCTAGATTTTTAGTTTGTTGGTAACTGCCGAGCCTCTTAAATGATATGTGGAGTCTGTATGGACATGATTGCCCTGATATCCACCTATCTACCACAGAAACTGATTGTACACAACTACCTTAACAAGTCTAGTATCAACAATAGCCCTAACCGCAACAAGCCCATCTACACCAATTACAATGATAGTAGTAATGAAAAAAATGTATAAAGAAAATACCGTATCGCAATTAACAAACAACTTTTCCTGGGAAAAGTGAAACAAATGAATCCAAAGCTACAGGTTTTAATTAATGCAGCTGTCTCAATAAGCACCAGATTAACTACCTCACTGCGTGGGTAATAAATATTTTCTAGCGAGTGAGATAAATTTATAAACAGAGATCACAGCCAAATAGGCATATTTAGCCTCCCAATGAAGATATATCCTGTACTTAAACAGAGCTGTCGTGTGATCACCATGTCAAAGGAGGTGAGATCAGATCGACTAGTTTCGGTTCCTATGAAAGCATCAGTATTTACTGCTAGGGGGTTGTAGTGATAGTACATAGGAGTATATTAAAAGCATAAAGAATATTTGGACCGAGGTTTCGAACAGTCACCCCGGCTGCTTAGAATACTGTGGTTGGTTAAGCAACTCCTGTGATTGACTAAACTACAGGGTCTCTTTATTAAACGTATATATGTTTGTATTTCTCTGGTTTCCTCTTAAAATACTTTGCCTGTTCCAGCCTCTCGACTATGACAATGCTAGGACACTGCAAATTTAATCACAATCACGCTGTGTCGGTACCTCGTTTAAAAACTGAAAAGAATATCACTCAAGGACAAATAAAAATAGAACACGAAAATGATATTCTATATAATCTCAGTGATACCTTTTGCAGTACGTTGACTTGCTGTTTATCTCAATTATAAACATTAACTTTCATTTTGTTTATAACCATGTTTTGATAAATAACTCATGGAATTATTTTTAAATAATAAAAGAAACGTAAAATTATACAAACACTTAAAAAATATGAAACAGATAAATCGAATTCTTTAATAATTTATTTACAGAGATGGATGGAGAAAATTGACCTTTGAGGGCCAAACGCCTTCCAGAATTCTTATCCTTTCACCCACATACACACAAATACATACACACATACAAAAAACACACATACAAGCATAAACTCATAAATGCATACATGCATACACACAAACATGAACAGAAATATACACACAAATGCACATACTCACAAACGCATACACATAAAAACACATGGACACAAAAAAACATACACACAAATATATTCACAAGCGCATAAACACATACACACAAACATGCACAAAAATCCATGTACTTACAACAAACATATAAACACAAGACACATACACATAAATACATAGACACATACTCATAAACACATACACGCAAGCACAAACACACATCTGCATGATGAAAATGATTGAGTGGAAAAAATTTAAGATTGGAATTGTAGAAATTTATAATATATACCGTCATCTCGACGAAAATATCATATGTCTTTCAAATTATCCTGATGGCTGCTGTTGTGTGCCAATGTGTGTTTGCATACGCGTGCATGTATGTGTTTGTATGTCTGAGCGTGTGTGTTTCTGAATGAGTACGTTTGTGTAAGCCTGGGCACATTATATTATAAGCAGACACTTCACGAATGTTCATTAGAAACATCGTGTTTGTGGATGCGTTTCTTCAGAAAATACGCGCGCGCGCGTACACACACACTAACATATACTCACACGGACAGATATTGACATAGATACATGTATTTATACACACACACACACACACACACACACACACACACACACACATATATATATATATATATATATATATATATATATATATAT
>NC_068997.1:4196023-4200754 GCF_001194135.2 Octopus bimaculoides
TATATATATATACAAACACATATATTAATATACACACATATATAAAATCATATATGCATACATGCATGAATATATATATACATACAGACTGGCAGACAGACAGGCAGGCAGACGGACACACACACACACACACACACACTTACACACACAGCAAGTTAAAACTTGTCAAATACGAAAGCGAACGAAAAATTTATTTGTTTCCTGTTTTGTTTTTGTTATTCTTTTTTCTATCAAATATTTAAAGATACTTATTTTGTGTAATTTACAGAATCTGTTTGGCGTTTTTCTCTTGATTATACTAAAATTCTTATATTTTACATTCCTGTAACTATTGCCGAATAAGTTTTGCATTTATCAATAATTACATCTACATTTAGGACTGGATTAAGCATTAAATCAAATATGTATGTGCTTAGGGCCCCAACAGAAAAAAAAAGATGTCTTCACGTAGTTGATTGTAATATCCGGACTCCCATGGAGCAAAGAGTGCAGCTGAACCAAGGCTCTGCGAAAATAGTGCCCGCAATTTATGAATATGTATGCGCACCCCAACCCCCGATATATATATATATATATGTACACACACACACACACACACACACACACACACACACACACACACACATATATATATATATATATATATATATAACGGAGTAAGCATATAAATGCGAAACAAAGTGGAAAAAATAGTACTCGGTTACCAGAGGTAGAGTAAAACTCTGAGTAAAAGTTCTTGTGATATTTCTGCTGCTTTTCAATAAAGTATATATGTGTATATATATATGCGTGTGTATACACATCTACATATATATAGGCACACGTGTGGCAAAAAGCTTGCTTCCCAAACACATGGTTCCGGGTCCAGTCTCACTGCGTGGCACCTTGTCTTCTACTGTAGTCTCGGGCCGACTAAAGCCTTGTGAGTGGATTTGGTAGACAGAAACTGAAAGAAGCCCGTCGTATATATATATATATATATATATATATATATATATATATATATATATATATATATATATATACATATATAGTATATGTATATATTTGTGTTTGTGTCTGTGTTTGTCCCTTCAACATTGCTTGACAACCGATGTAAACGGGCGTGTTTATGCCCCCGCAACTTAGCGGTTCGGCAAAAGGGACCAGGCTTACAAAAAATAAGTCCTGGGGTCTATTTGTTCGACCAAAGGTGGTGCTCTAGCATGGCCGCAGTCAAATAACTGAAACAAATAAAAGAATAAAAGTCTAACGGAATATATACTAGCAGAAGTACCCGCCGTTGCCTGGGTTAAAGATAATGAAATTTCATTCAAAACATTGATGTATGAGATTTTCCTTAATAATTATTATTAGGGGTTCTAATATTACTGGCATAACAATTCTGTGAGATCAACAACAATAATATACTTGAAATAGAAAATACCTAAAAGCAAGTTATGATAACTCTTCTTTATATACATTATGAGTTTTCCCAGTAGTGTATAAATGAAAAGACTTTTTGAACTTCCAGCGCATGAGCATCCAGCATTCAATTGTTCAAATTAGAGAAGCTAGGCTCCTTTAATCGCAAACAAGTTATTGATAATGTCTGTCCTTCTGATTTGTTGATGAACATTGCAAGATTTAGTCTAATTGGAAACTGTACGCTTTTAAATTGTACTGGTAAATTAGTAGGTATTAATGGAATTCTAGTAATGAATACATTATCAACTGCTCCAAATCCAGAGATCAGAGTAGCTTCCGTAACATATGACATTATTTTCTTCACAATAACCCTTACTCTGTTGTTTATAATCTCCTTCCTGATGAGACTGATCCGCCGACTGGTAACCCCTCGAAAACATTGTTCATATATATATGTATGCATGTATGTATGTAAAAAGAAAAGCATCAAGGATAGTAAAATAATTTTATAAAGATTATTACTAGTTTATAAAAGACTTTCAACTCTCATTTTCCTCGCAATTGAAGTCTAGCAATTGCTACTCAGAACATCTCCAATGTTTGCTGGGTCACAAGTTCCTGACAATACATATTAGTAAATATTTGGGAATCTGTTTAATATAGTAGTTGGTGAATGAGATAAACTTGCAGCTGGTGAATAATATTAACTAGCTAGCTGTCAGTAAGTGATATAAACTAGCCGGCTAATGAATGATGCAATCTAGCAGCTGGCAGGTGATATCAACTAGCAGCTGGGGTATGATGTAAAGTAGTAGTTGATGACTGATGTAAACGAATAGCTAGTGAGTGATGTAAACTAAATGTTAGCGAGTGATATCAAGTAGTATCTGTTGAGTGATGTAAACTATTGTGAGGTGTCGGTCATTACCATTTGAAGTCTTGTGATAGTAAACTATGGTGTATGCTAGTCTGAGGTTTGGACTCCTTGACGGAAATATTTATTGGTAACACTGATTGTTATAAGACGAGAATTTGATTTTGATGACTCGAAGCCAACCAAGCAGGTACATAACAGAGAGCCACATGAGGGCCTTTTGTCCAAAAGAAGAGAACAATACTGATAACACAAAAACAGGTGGCTACAATTGCAGAGTAATCGACAACATCAGACTTCTGGGAGCAGGGGAGAGGACCAAAGACATGCGACGTTTCCTATTTCTCAGCATCTACAGCACTAGAGGCCGACGTGGTGGGTTACACATAAGCCAATGAGTCTTCTCCTCTTGGAAAAGGCTGGCTAGAAGCCTCTAGCAGCAGTTCCATACCACTGTCTGCTAGGATGGGAAGAAATGTGTGCTAGGAGAAAGGTTGGAGGATAGGATGAAAGAGGAGCCAAAAGAAAAAGAAATGTGCGCTGACTAAATACAAGTAAATTAATGGAGGCAATGGAGGTAAATTAATGGAGGCAATTGGGTTGTGTGAATCGAACCCGCATTGAAGATGCAGACTACAAGCTATAAACCTGGCGTAGTAACAAGCACAATTCACCATTATTGACACGTACTGAGATAAATTAATATACACGGAGAGAGAAATATGTCAACGTTAGATGAAAATGACAATAATATGAACAGTTAGCGAGAGCGCGTATCTTCCCTGCTTTATTTCTCTAATATTTATCTTCGTCTCTAAAGTAAACAGAAGAGCTCTGTGATTTTCTGTTCAGTTTTCGTCAATGTGTCTGAAGTTTTCTCAACACGGAAACCATTTCTATTAGACAATATTGTGTCGTTCGTCTCTAAATATTACCAACACCTTAATTATATATCATTTTCACTGCCAACAGAATGTAGGCTAACACCAAAACCTTTCTTCTAAAGTAATTCGCCAATATTCAGGAATATTCTGCAAATAATAACGGAGAATTGGTCTTGAAAATAATTCTTCACAGCAATGAATCAATCTTGCGGTCTATAAAAATAACCAAATTGTAGAGGGAAGACATTTAAAAAAAGTAATTTTCTAACCATGTTTCTCTCTTCTTTCCTCAGCAATCGATCCACCTCATTATTTCTTTCTTCCCCCCGTTCTCTACCTCACCCTACTTCCCGTTCTCTCTCATTTTCTCACTTTCTCTACCTCTTCCTTTCTCACTTTCGTCTTTCACTCTCGTAAAGTCTGTCTTTTACTGCTGCCTTATACCTCTCACTCTCTCCCCATCTCCTTTTAATTATCGCCCACTCTCACATTGTTTGTTTCTCACTATCTTCCGTCTTCTCCTTCTTCTCTTCTCCATTATCTACCTCTCCTTATCTGCCATCATTCTGTCTTCCTCTCGCAGTTTCTATGAGAAACTCTAACACTTTACCTCACCTTTATCTGCTTGTTCTCCCATTCTTTCATTTTATCACAGATGTTTTATAACAGAAGAGAAACGTGGACGGCATTCCACAAGCCGAGACTTGCCAGCAACTTCAGAACATTTACACTAAATAATTACGGCACAGAAACTACACGCGCACGCACACACAGAAACGTTTAGCAATAAAATTTAGCAACAATTGGTTATCGTACGCAGTTGGTCTGTTTAAGTTATAGAAGTGAAATGCCCGAGATTACGATTGATTCAAGGCATTTAAGAATATAAAACCAAGAATATAAAGTCACATAAAATTCATTGGGGCTGAATAGAGAAGAAATAATAAGGAATAAAGAAGAAGAAATAAAAGAAAAACACACAAACAATAATTACACAGTAGTGACGTCAGTGTGTCTGCTGGATAGCTAAAGGTTTTAAGAGACAACTAAAGAATGGCCATCTGAGAGGTGATGATTTGTCAGCGTATGAAACAGGTTTATAGGCATGACAACAAGTTGACAGCGACACCTGGTGACGACTGACGTCAGTAATCGGTCGATCGGCTAGAAATAGTTTCCAAAATCCTACAAATCATACATTGGTGTGTGGTAAGAAGTTTACTTCACCAAATGGTTCCAGGTTCAGTCCCACTGCGTGGTATCTTGGACAAACTTTTTCTACTTTAATCTCGGGCTGATCAAAACCTTGTGAGTGAATTTAGTAGACGGAAGAACACACACGCACACATACACACACACATACACACACACACACACACGCATACACACACACACACACACACACACATAAACAAACACACACACACACACACATGGGGGAAAATTTCTGGTTTTAGAGTAAATGAAAACACAGGAGGATCATCAGTAAATTATGATTTTATTCAACATATTTCTCTCTCAGATTCACACGCCTAATGCAACAGTCCTTCAGTTTTTGTTAGCCCG
>NC_068997.1:4203173-4204087 GCF_001194135.2 Octopus bimaculoides
AATTGGGAATAGGGGATGGAAAGTTTTGTGTGTCTAGGGTGGGAGGAGGAGAAGTTGAGATAGGAGTGTGAGTCTGTGTGTTTGTAGTGGATGGAGGTGCTAAGGGCGGAGTGGAGGATGCTGACCGAAATGTCGAGAAAGGGGACAGAGGTGTCAGAGACAGTACAGGAGAAGTGGAGGGCAGGATGGAAAGATTGAACGAAAGAGAGGAACGAGTCAAGATGTTCGCGGGAGAGAGAGGTGGCACCGATACAGTCGTCGATATACCGACCGTATAGTTCGGGAGTGGGACCAGTGAAACTGGAGAATATTTGGGCCTCAACATAACCAACGAAGAGGTTCGCAGTTAAAATCTATAGAAAAGTAAAAGACGAGGACAGGTATATGAACAACAAGGAAGTGTATTAGTTTGACGCCCGGGAAAGTGAAAAAGTCTTTTACGTTTCGAGCCTACGCTCTTGAACAGAAAGGAATAAAGAGAAAATAAACAGAAAGAGAATAAAAAAGAATTGTGGATTTAGCGGTCAAGCATGGCGACTGATTAGAAAAGAGTTTGAAAGAAGAGCTTGAAAGACGGGATGATAATAAAGTATTGGTGATCCCAAAATGAAAGAGCGCATGCGTATGTGTGTGTGTGTGTGTGTGTATGAGAGAACGCGTAAGTGTGTGTGTATTTGTGTATGTGTATGTGTATGTGGATGATGGTGTTTGTTTGTGGGTCTGTTATCGGTGGTGTGGTGAGGCGTGTGGTACGAAGCTTGCTTCCCAACTCCAGTGTTCTAGGTTCAGTCCTACTGCGTGGCACCTTGGACAAGTGTCTTCTACCATAGCCACGGGCCAAACAAAGCCTTGTGAGTGTATTTGGTAGTCGGCAACTGAAAGAAACCCGTCATATATATATATATATATATATA
>NC_068997.1:4204580-4205402 GCF_001194135.2 Octopus bimaculoides
GCGTGCGTGCGTGCGTGCGTGCGTGCGTGCGTACGTGCGTGCGTGCGTGCGTGCGTGCGTGCGTGTGAGGAGTGCGTGTGCGTGTGTGTATTTGTGTCCTCCACCACTGCTTGACAACCGGTGTTTACGTCCGTGTAACTTGCCAGTTCGGCAATAAGTGACCGACAGAAGTAAAGTACGCAACTTTACAAGAAAATTAATTATAATTACCACGGTTGAATCATTTGACTAAAATTCTTCAAGGCGTTGCCACAGCATGGCCGCAGTTTAATTCCTGAAACAAGTAAGAGATAAGAGGAACTACCTTAGTAAAAGGAAAATTGAAATCATACACAGGCGAGAAAAAATAAACGTGATGGCTATTAATGTAATGCCTTTGATCTTTGATCTGTCTAATCAAATCAGAGGTTAAATAAATACATCAGCGACATGAACAACAACAGCAACAACGTTGCAATATGGTGGATCGTTGTACTTTGTTCAAGTACAGTTTTCTTCTTTATGATAAAGTATTGAATGCTCGGTGAACCGCAGGAGAGGATTGTAGCCCAGAACTGTGAATGAACTCAATATCAAACAGTAACATACATATATACATTTCACCCAATCGACAGTTGTTGTTAATTAAACCCCAGGTCAGCGTTCATTAAGTACATATATCAACAAAAGTTATCTATACATACATATACACACCCATATACATACATAATTACACATCATATATACATATCTCGAAAAACATTCATGAGTATACATATATATAACATTCATATGTATACATATATATATATATATATATATATATATATATATATATATACA
>NC_068997.1:4205917-4215108 GCF_001194135.2 Octopus bimaculoides
TGTGTGTGTGTGTGTGTGTGTGTGTGTGTGTGTGTATGTATGTATATATATATATATATATATATATATATATACATACGTCGGTGAGCTATCACAAACGAGTGGTTGTCACAGCCTATCATCTTTTGTGGTCGAAGAAATAAGTACCAGTTGAGTACTGTGCCATTGTAATCGACTTACCCTGTCACGAATATTCGTTTTATAATGTAAGTCTGGCCTTACGTTCTAAGTTCAAATTCCGCCGTGGTTGACTTTGCCTTCTATCCTTTCGGAGCATACCTGTCGCTAAGAGGGTGTACTTGGAGTCGCTGCTCCCTTCAGCTATTCACCGGTACACCTCAAGATTTACAGTTATACACTTATTTAGAAACTCCAGTTTCGAAATAAGTGTATCACTTCCAACCTCAAATTTCAGAAGCTTCCCCGAGCATCAAAGTCTTGCGACGATCCTGTTTTGGGGTCGATAAAATCCGTACCACTTGCGCTCTAGGGGTAGATATAAAGTTTCAGGTGTTGTGACTTTTGTAGAAAGGATTATTCCACAGTGTATGTAGTTAAGGACTCCACAAGCAACTATAGCTTCAATGTAATCTTGGATCATAATTAGTGTTGCACAGTGTGCAACATGATTAGGTATTTCAATTACAAGTACAATATATCTGATGGGCCTCCACACAGTTTCTCTTTATACGATTAATTACTCTCGTTTTGCAAAGGTCCGAGCATTTGCTTGGATCGATCCCGAGGCTTCATTATTGGTAATTGAAGTTCTTAATCATTTGAATAGATAGATAGAGAGAGAGAGAGAGAGAGAGAGAGAGAGAGAGAGAGAGAGAGAGAGAGAGAGAGAGAGAGAGAGAGAGCGAGAGAGAGAGAGCGAGAGAGAGCGAGAGAGAGAAGTCGGAAGAGAGAGGGGTGGAAACGGAGAGAGAGTGATAGATTAGGCAGACAATTATATAGATAAGAGAAGAAAGAAAGAAAGAAAGAAAGAAAGAAAGAAAGAAAGAAAGAAAGAAAAGAAAGAAAGAAATAAAGAAAGAAAGAAAGAAAAGAAAGAAAGAAATAAAGAAAGAAAGAGAGAAAGTAGGGAGAGAAGAAAATAAGAGATACAAAGAAATATTAGTTATAGATATACGCACACGTATGTATGTATATACATATATATATATATGTGTGTGTGTGTGTGTGTGTGTGTGTGTGTGTGTGTGTGTGTGTATAATATATATATATATATATATATATATATATATATATATACCGCATGCATGTTAAATTGTATTATTTATTGCATTTTACTATATATAGAAATTTAGAAGATGCGTCTTGTAATATATATTCGTATACAGGCTATTCCAGAGTTACGAACGCCCTGCATACGAATATCCTTAGTTAGAAACCAACCCCCGTAAAGTTTATGATTTTGAAAATGCAGTTGTTACAGACAATAGTTGATAATAGCGAACCGGTGGATTACTTTGCAGTAAACATCTGAACATTATGCGTTTTCAACGGTTCGTCAGCTCGAGGAAGGACAGCGCCGCGCCATCACAATTTTAAGTTGGATCATTGAAACACTGTATTGTGTATGATATTTGTGTTAGTGTTTTTCTTGTGTTTCCCCTTGTGATTATACCTTCAAAGCGTAAATCCGATGCAAGTTATGGTGATACATCAAAGAAATGGGAAACGATTGAAATTAAAGTAGAAATAATAGAACGCTCAGTTAAAGGGGAAACGCCAACGAGCGTTCTAAAAGTGGTTGGCTACAGTCGATCAACGTTCGAGACAATTCTAAAGGACAAAAATTGATGGAACATTTAAAAATTCTCTTCGGCGATAACAGCTGCAATTATCAATCAACATCGCAGTGGTTCCATAATTGAAACAGCAAGGTTATTGGTTGTTTTGTCAAACGATCAAATCAACGTGAGAGGTCTATTACCCCCGGTTCAGTGCTACAAAAGACTTGAAGCCTTTTTAGGGAATTAAAAGCTGCATAGGCAGCAGGGAAAGACGGTTCTGAAGAATAGTTTGTACCGATTATACATTGGTTCAATCGGTTTGAAAGGAAATTAAATTGACACACTATTAAAGTGCGAGGAGAACCAACGAATAACGATGTAAATGTTCCAAGTATTTTTCTGACACTTTTTTATCTTTTGTCTTTTACTTGTTTCAGCTATTTGACTGTGGCCCTGATTTGACACCGCCTTCAAGAACTTTTAGTCAAATGAATCGACCATGCGACATTGTTTTTAATCCTAGTACTTATTCTATCGGTCTCTCTTTCCGAACCGCTAGGTCATGGGGACATAGACACACCACCACATACTGTTTATCTAGTGGTGGTGCCTGACAAACACAGGCGCAAAGACACACACACATACACACGCACACACATGCACACACACACACACACACACACACACACACATATATATATATATGTGTGTGTGTGTATGTATGTGTGTATGTATATGACAGGCTTCTTTCAGTTCCCATCTACTAAATCCACTCACAAGGCTTTGGTCGGCCTGAGGCTATACCAGAGGCTATAGTAGAAGTATGTGACCAATGAACCTAAAGAACCAAGTCATTTTTGTTGAAGGACTTCATTAATACCTTCATTAACACCAAAAATGCTGAGAGATTTACTGAAGATAATCAGACAGTTACTGATACCTCAAGACCGTTCATAACACTGTATAACAATTTTTCTTTATTTTCAGTAAGTGTTATTTACTATTTGCTTTTATCTAGAAAACAAAAGGAAATTACCTACTATTCCCTTTAAACATTGCTTTTGTAACCTGGACATCAATGTTTTGAAACTGACCTATTTTCCACAACATTTCAGACAGACTCAGCGCTGTGTTATTGAAGTGAATATTATCGTTATAACAAATATTCTGCTCAATGCCACAGACTTGTTTGTCAGTTCCTTGAGCTTAACCACTTGAGCATGTCCCTTAGTGGCTTACAACATGTGCATCTCTGATCATAAGCAGGAGTATTGTGGACGCATTATATCTATGTATTGAGAGGGATTCTTTGGGGTTTGAATTAATGCAGCAAAAGCAAAGTTTGAAGGAAGTATTAACTATTTTTGATACTTTCCGAAGGTGAGCAAGTAGAAAATAACAGTTACTACCCGAAGACAAAAATCATGTTACACTGTGTATTACTTCTGAATAGTATATTCCCTACCCAACTCCATTTCCATGGATGTATATCTCGACCACTTTCATTGTTCCATATTCACTGCAGTCTAAGTGGCCGGACAGTGCAATACGAGGTAGTTTGTATTATGCGGTGATAAATTACGTAAGAGAGTCTTCCAAACCAATAAGACTCATTTGACCCTCATTGACGCGTTATAGTCACTCTTTTGCCATAGCATACCGCATTCTGGTGACATATGTCCACCGTTTTCTGCTTCAGACGGGTTTTCTTAAAATCTTTTCGTACCATGACTCATTTTAATATTTGATCACTATAAACAAATCATTTGTGCAAGTTGTTCAGCAAGAAATTACAAGACCTTCTTTCCCAAACACGAGAGTGTACCATTAGATTAATATATTATTCCCATCCTGAAGAAACCACTGCTCTATCAAAACATTGCCATGTCCCCACAGGTTTAGACGCTAGAAACTTAGCGGGGTTGACTGTTGTCGCCAATAAAATCCGCGCGGTGGTAGGACACATTGTATCTACTCATCCACCTCTTTACACTTGGTCAGGTTAAAATTTTCTTCTGATTTAACAGACAGAACTTCTGGGTTTCAGTGTTGAGAAACTGAGCGCTGAGTCAGTTATTTGTTTCAAAAGTGTGACAACCTCTGCGTTTTTGATATGACGGTACTGCTTTTTGATTGGTCTCATGTCTATGATTTATGTAAAGAGGGAGAATCTATATTCAAACATCTTTTGATCATTATTTAAAGAAAATTACACCAGAAAGGAAAGCCCTTGCAGCAGAATGAATCAATCTCTGAAAGTGCAGCACCAGGTCTGTCTTTTCCACCACCAGTGCCATCGTCTTTAATAGTAGACATCGCAAGCCTGCACTCCCCACCACCACAGCCTCCACTAGAGCCATCATCTTTTACAATAGATATCTGTCTCCCCCATAACCAACTAAAGTCATGTTAATCAAGTAAGCCCTTTCCGCTATAACAAACATCAATAGAAACGTGATGTTTCCCGTTAATCAGTAACTTTACTCGATCTAAACTGTTTAAGTGTTTCTTTAATGATTATATATACAAACGCACGCACACACGCACGCACACACACACACACATACATGAATGCATAAAACATACATACATACATACATACATGCATACATGCATACACGTACGCGCGCATTCCTGCACAAATCCAGAAACATTCTATACCACCCTCCCGCTCTTGTTCAGTTATAAATAATTTTGTTGTTGTTATTATTATTATTATTATTATTATTATTATTATTATTATTGTTGTTGTTGTTGTTGTTGTTGTTGTTGTTGTTGTTATTGTTATCATCATCATCAATGTTGTCATCATCATCGTCGACGTCGCAGTCGTTCTAATCATTAAGTTTTAAACAGTTTTATGTAAGACTCTACTCTATCCGCTCCTGCCCCTCTCTGTTCTGTGTGATGTGTATAACATAATAATCTTAGAATCTTTACTCTACTCCACTCCACCAGCCTTTTGATGTGTTAAGCGGTTCGACTTGTTTCTGAGGCTATGTAAATGTTTCCTCCATTGTGTAACAGAGGTTGTACAACGTCTGTGCGTTGAGTTGTGGTTGTTATGCGGTGAATACTCTTTTTCTCCAGGTCATGTGATTGTACAATATGTATTTCAAAGTCTCAGACAGTGAGTGTGTATAGCATGGAGCGTGTGTGGCTTGTGTGGCATTAATGCCTCGCTGCTATATCAAATGTGAGTAGCGTGAACCAATGAGTCAAAGTGTCACGTATCGGTTAAGGAAGAGTGCGGATTGTCTTATGTGGATTGTCTAAATGGTTGATGATTGTATAGAGCAGCAGTTCTCAACCCTTTCTTTTTACCTATGGACGCCTTGGATTTCTATTTCACTCGGATGGATCATCCTAATAACTCTATGTTTACTTATCCTTTACTAGAAAAAGTTATTAGTTATTCGGAATTGTATGAATATAGTGTTGAAGTATTTTGTACATTGTAGAAATATCACCAGTTTATTGCGCATACATTTTAGCAACGAAATCTTATATGAATACCCGAGGGTCATATAGACCCCGGTTCAGAACCACTAGTGTAGACCATGTTTTGTGGCTATTGTACGAGATTATAAGGCTCTGTGCATCGTATTAATAACGTGAGACGTGCACTTGAAAAGAAAATATCATGTGTAGGATGTAGCCTGCACCAAGCAGATCTAATTCTTCATTGGATACATATTTGATAATGTAGTCCCAGATACACAATTCATATTTCATAATGTAGTCCCGAATGCAAACTAATACATTTTTGATAATTGTTTCAGATATGAAAATAACATATATTTGGTAATGTAGTCATAGATACACCATAACACGCATTCGATGATGTAACGCTTTCGAATCTGACACCGTCATCGCCATCGACGTCGTCGTCATTGTGGTTACTGTTGTTGTGGTGTTGGTTCACTAATGTGAACCGACTCATGTTCAGTTAGTTCAGAGAAAACATGATTTTTATCAAGTTTAACAGGATTAAAACAAAAAGTCTTTTCTGAATTATTTTAAAACTAGAGAACTAAGAAACTTGTAAGTATCTGTCCCAATAACTTAGTCAAAATATTACAAGTCTACAGCCGTACCCCACAACAGATGCAGAAAGAAAAATGATATCATTGGTGGTGTTAAGGAGAAAACCCAACTGTCGAACCATCAGAGGTTTCTCTGTGGTCCCTTGATGCAGTCCGGATACACAGCAATACATATTTGATAATATAGTCACACATAGACAATTCATATTTCACAATTCAGTCACAAATACAAAATAATACATATTAGATAATGCAGTCCTAGTTAGATACGCAATAAAAGATATTTGGTAATGTAGTCCCTGATGCAAAAGTCATACTTCATAATGTAGTCTTAAATACATATTTGATACTGTAGACCTAAACATACAATAATACTTTTAATGCGGTTCTCAAGGCGAGTCGGCGCGACACAACAAAGCTCGAGCCTTGGACTGTAAGCCCTAAATACAATTTGGAGGCAAAGAGGGAAGGGGGGAGGCGATGAAGAAGAGGAGAAAAAGAAGGAAGAGGGGCAGACGGGAGGAGGAGGAGGAAGAGGGCAATCGGGCAAAGAAGAAGAAGAAGAAGAAGAAGAAGAAGAAGAAGAAGAAGAAGAAGAAGAAGAAGAAGAAGAAGAAGAAGAAGAAATCTCAGCTCTACACTTCTATTCATTTATCGAGGAAACCAAAAGTATTATTGACCTCCACAGGATTCTGCAATCAGAACGAAAAACCCGAAACTTGTGGTACGAAGTAATCTATGCGACGTTGTTATAGGTCTACCAATGTGGAGCATTGTACAGCTAGAGATTGTATATCATTCTAGAAACAGGATATCGAAAGATATACCTATACAAGTATAAGTATATCTTTCTAGAGACAGTATTTGAGAAGAAAATTTGAGAAAAAAAAACCTTGAAAATATATACTGTCCATGGCAGAAACATACACCACTGTAGATCTTCTTAATCGGTGCTACTAGTCGGTAACTAAAAACAGCAGCATGAGCAATAAACTACTTCAACTATTAAAGCTGCTGCTGCTGCTTCTACTAAAACTACTACTACTACTGCTACTGCTGCTGCTGCTGCTACTGTTGCTGCGGGGCGGTTGCGGCGGCGGAGACAACGGTGGTAGTGGAAGTGGTGATGGTGGTGGTGGCGGTTGCTGCTGCTGCTGCAACAATTACACCAACATGTCATAACTAAAAAATAAAGACAAAAAAAAAATGCATCGAATAACTAATGACATTAGTAATTACTAAACAACAAATGAAATTAACGCGTTGAAGTGGTATGAAACTGAAGACAATTGAATTGTTGTATGTGTCCAGTAGATGTCCAGAAGGGATATCAATAAAATGAAATGATTAAATCAATACATGAGACGCCTAAGTGACTACAGAGGTACTTAATGAAATTATCGCTTGCTCGATCGTAGCTTATCTCTTTACGTGCACAGATTACTGACGATTTACTTATCTATGTATGAGCACTTCCATGTTTTAGGGATGGATCGATCTAGGTGGAGTATTATTGCGACATTGTCTTGTCTCACAACAGTGAAATAGGAATCGATCGGGATCGATACAAGTTCGATCTTCTTTATCATCATAATATCTTCTATATTGCATATGTGTGTGCCTGTCTGCGTGATCGCACCTTCATGTGTGTGTGTAGTGGTTAGGTTATTCGGCTCACGGTCATAACGACCTGAGTGCGATTCCTGTTGGCGCGTGGTGTCCTTGAGGAAGACAATTTCTTCCGCATTGTTTCAGTGGATCGAAGCAACGAGAAAAAAATACTCATAAATAGACAGACAGACAGACAGGAGGATAGATAGATAGATAGATAGATAGATAGATAGATAGATAGATAGATAGATAGATAGATAGATAGATAGATAGGTGGATGGATAGATAGATAGATAGATAGATAGATAGATAGATAGATAGATAGATAGATAGATAGATAGATAGATGGGTGCCCACTGTTGTCCGAAGAAGGCCATCACGTATTAAAGGAAATCCAGTAATGTCCATGCAGGAGTATCATGAATCTTCGTCAGCAATGATGATTCCGACAATAGTTACAAGACCATACTCAGAACAAAGATCTTCCTTCGAAGCAAACCGTAAATGAATTCAAAGTTGCCTCACTCTCTCTTACTTAGTCATACTGCGTGACAGATCCCGATACGGAACGCGCGCGCACTAAGATTACGTAGACAAAATAGAAATAAATAGACATAATAATAACAGAAATAAAGTCATTTAAATCTGAAATTATACATTCAAATTATTTATTAATTGTTATAATGTGAATATTTAATATTTATTAGACAAGCCCTTTCCATTTTTCAATGAAAGGATCCTATTAGGAATGTTATTGGTCAGATGACGAATATTCTCTTGCGGAATTTCTTGCCAAGTTTCATGCAATAACCTCAAAAGATCTGGCTTAGAAGACGTTTTCTTATTCTTTTTATGAAGTGTCCTGTCCATTATGTCCCAGAGGTGTTCAATAAGGTTCATATCTGGTGACTGGTTTGACCATGGAAGCGTTTTAATGCCGTTTTCATCCAACAAATCTTGGGTCATTTTAGACAAGGAACCCCATCTTCCATAAATAAAGAGTTTTCTCTAATCATTTCGCCATTACAGAAGATTGGAAAGAGTTCTTACTGCAATATGGACACATATTTATCTGAGTTTATGTTTTCCTCACGCTCCACCAGCTCTGAATGACCATTGGTCCAAATTGCTCCCCAGTCCATCACAGAAAAGCTGCCGTGTTTCATTGTTGGCTGCATTCTTCTCACATCAAATACTTGATCAGAGAGTTTCCAGACCCACACTCGACTATTGTCGGGAATTACAGCCAATCGAGACTCATCAGAGAATATGACAGTGTCCCAAAATGCTAATGGTCTCTCTACCATCTCAATGACCCAATCTTTTCTCCGCTTGATGTTGGCTGCTCTGCCATAGCAACCAAGTTTGTGGAGATACTTAACAGCTGTTCTGGGACTGACATCAAGTTGTTCTGCTATGTCACAGGCCTTGCAACGAGGATTATCCTCCACACTTCTCTTAACAAAGAGAAAGGTCCTGTCACATGGCGCCGGTTGATTTGGGTGAAGTGATGTGAATTCCATCCCCTCTCTTGTGAATTGCACAATCACTCTATTAAAAGTAGAAAGCGGGATCCACTTTCAGAATGACCCACAATACGGCCTCTTTGAAATTCAGACAGTACCAAGGCTTCTTTTGTACATGGCATGATTAAACAGTCATATATAGAACCTGAAACATAAAAATGTCAATCAATAAAAAAAATATAAACTGTTGCAAGTTAGAATAAACATAAAACGATGGTTTATGGGATGATGGGCTGTATATTTACTTTTGTTATGCATATACACAC
>NC_068997.1:4216221-4217549 GCF_001194135.2 Octopus bimaculoides
TATATATATATATGCATCCATACATATATACATACATATATATATATACATACATATATATATATATATATATATGCATCCATACATATATATATATATATATATGTACGCATGCACATTGTACATAAACATACATATATATACATACGAACATACACACACACACACACATACACATACATGAATATATCGTTTATGTGGTGTGTGTGTGTGTGTGTGTGTATTCATAACAGATCATACATTCACACATAACCTTGCAATTACAAAACAAATTTATAATGTAGTTAGTCTTTAAAATCAGCTAGCAGCAGTAACAGACATGTTTTTTTCTGGTATGATCTCCTCAGCGAGGATTATATTGCGCTGCCTCTCTTGGCTTTGAATAGAAAAAAGTAATTACAAAGCAACAGAGAGAAAGTAGTGGCAGTATATAAGAATATCATCAATTTGGGTGAGGTGAGAAATATATCAGGGAGGGAAATGGGTTCTGAATGGTAAATAATATGATAGAATCTCACATAAGTTTTGTATTGAACGAAATCTTTTCTCTTCCAATATACTGTGGGGCAGTGTGGACAGACGTTTTTGAAAAAGTCACAAAATCATTAATATTAGCTGTAAACAAATTGCATTGACATCAATGTGTTTGTATTAAATTAGCATTTGTGAAAATCAAGTGTGGAAAACAACACTATGATGTGGTATCTGTTTTTATTGATGCATTTTTGAAAGCTTGTCTGACGCGTACCACATTTTCCAGAGTCCGTACTGTTCATGGTGCCCCCACCGGTCTCATATTCATTAGTGTATCTCGTGCATACACCCAACGAAAGATTGTGTTACTAGTGAGAACAGCATGATTTCGGTGAATGTTGAAGCGGCGCCGAAACTCACGTTGAATTGCTGTGACAGAACCGTTAATCTTCACGTAAATGTAGGCAAACACGCGATGCCCTATCGTCCACAGTGCCATGACTTCACAAAAAGTGCTAAGACACCACGGACCGAATGGTGCTTGTCGGACATATGTTTCTCCCACGTGGGCTGAGTAATGACCATTTCAAAAACATTCGTCTGTGTCCTACCCTGCAGTAACCATAAAAATTTCAACCAACTCATGTTTGGCACGTCATTATATATTACAGATGTACAACTCCATATGTTGCTATTAAGTATGCAAAAGTCTCCAATCTGATATTTTCTTCAGATCAAAAGTTTGTGTGTGTGTGCCTCTGTGCGTGTGTGTGCCTCTGTGTGTGTGTATGCCTCTGTGTGTGTGTGTGTGTATGTTTGTGTGCGTGTGTGTGTGTGTGTATATATATGTATGT
>NC_068997.1:4219849-4220379 GCF_001194135.2 Octopus bimaculoides
TATATATATACATATATAATATACATGCATATATATATATACACACACAGATATATTATGTATGTATGTATGTATGAATGTATGTATGTATGTATGTATGAATGTATATGCATGTATATTCAGTTGTATATCACGTGTAGGCATACCGATATTTACACACATTCAAGCGCAAACTTCTTAACATATTTACACACACTCACACACACATATACACATACATACACTCGCAAGCACGCACACGCAGGGACAGCTACAATATATGAACTCCCCCTTAATGATAACAAACATGTTATCAACACACGCCAATTTAAAATGGTGGAGATGCAACCATACATGCAATACGTCTTTCCGGAAGGCTCGATGACGAAACGCCTCTCAAATGCCTAAGGGAGGTAAGCAAGTAATAGGTAAGACAGACAACAGTGCTTAACTAATTCCGGATTATGCATCAGTCAGAGAAGGCACTAACACTAACGTGTATAGAACTGCTACACACACACACACACACACACACACACACACACACACAC
>NC_068997.1:4221643-4229050 GCF_001194135.2 Octopus bimaculoides
TATATATATATATATATATATGTTCATATGTATATACATGTGCATAAATATATGTATGAATGTATATATCTATCTGTATATACATAGAGATAGAGATAGAGATATACATATATATAGAGAGGTTGATGTTTTTGTGCGTATGCATGCGTGCATGTGTATGTGTGCGTGTGCATGTGTGCGTGCGTCAGTGCGTGTGCTCGTGTGCGTGCGCACGCGTGTGTGTGTATGAGTGTGCGTGTGTGCGCGTGCGCGTGAGTGTGCATGAATGCGCATATACAGAAGAGGATAGAGAATCCTGAATATGTGCATTTGTGTCGCGAGAATCTTCAAACAGCTAGATTCCCGCGAGGTTAAACACATATCAATACAATGATGAACACATACATACTTCTAAGGAATTACATATAGAACGTCATAAACACATACATTCAGATGTCTACGTAGATACATGCACCTATATATATATTCATGTATATATTTATATATACATATGACACACATATATAAATAGATAGATACGCAAACATATTGCTAGAATTCTTAAATGTACATATACATACAGCCATACATATATAATTATATCGTATTATATATGTGTGTGTGTGAGTGTGTGCTATCTATATACAAACATAATCACTTCATAACACTTATATATATATGTCTATATACATATATATGCACATATATACACATACATAGACACGTTATACTCACATATATAAACACGTGAGTGAGTTTGTGTGTGTTGGGGCGGGGCGGTAAATATCGTAATGTGTATCGAAATCGTTGTCATACGTGACAGTATAATGCTGTAAGACTGAATGAAACAGACAAACAGCTGAACAATACAAATAATACTACACCAGAATTCGTGAGAATTGCCCACAAAATGGTAACTGTTTAGTAATCTCGATAGAAAACATTGATAAACTAGTATAAAAGAGCAGAGGCGAACTCGTGCAACAGAATTGATATTGAAATCTCGATTTTATTAGCGCATATTCACTTGTCGTTCCTTGTAAAAATGCTTTATGCTTTCTTGATATTTAATTATCAGGTCATCCCATAAGTTCTGTCCGAATTTTGAATAAAGAAAACATGTGATCAAATGTTATATTTAATTGAAATTTAATCATCAATGTACTTTCCCTGATTATCTATGACTTCCTTCCATCTATTTACAAGCTTTTTAATCCCATCAATGTAAAACTCTTTTGATTTCAAATGAAGAACTCTGAAATGTCAGTTTCGACCTCCTCCTGGCTTGCGAAAGTTATGTCCCCCAAATGATTCTGTAAGCTACGAAACAAATGCTAGTCTAAGGGAGCAAGGTCGGGAGAATAAGGTGGATGAGGAATTTTTTTCCAATCAAGCTCTTCGATCTTCTGTGATGTGATCTTTGCAGTGTGGGGTCGCTTATTGTCCTGATGAAACATCACTCCTTTTCGATTCACTAAAGCGGGTCTTTTTTCTTCAAAGCTTGGTTCAAACGCTCTAATTGCTGACAGTAGACTTGAGCATTGATTGTTGCATTAGATTGTAGCAGATAAAGAGAAGAACCTTTTTCCCATGAAGTTCCCTTCTTGGTTGTGGTTGAGCTGTTTCCCTTTTACCAAGCCACTGTTTACGACGTTTAACATTTCGATAGAAGATCCATTTTCCGTCACCAGTCACAACTCTATCCAAAAAGAGTGAAATGAGTTCACGCGAATGGCGGAAAGAGCAATTCATGAGGCACCCATTTTCCAAGTTTAGGAAACTTTCCATATTGTTGAAGATGACAATGAAGAGTTGTATGGTTTGAATTAAGCTTTATTGCCAATTCTTCAACCAATAATGCAGGATTTTCTTCAAGTAATGCCTCAAAGAGCTTACCATCAAACTAACTGGACGTCCTGTTCGATCTTCATTTTCAAGGCTGAAATCTCCACTTCTGAATTTTGCAAACCATCTTCTGCAAGTTCTTTCATTCAAGCATTCTTTCCCATAAACTGAGTGTATGTTCCGAGTCGCTTCGGCTGCAGAATTTCCTCTTTTGTACTCATAAAGCATTATGTGCCTTAAATGCTCTTTGGATACTTCCATGCTAGAAAGGGTTTTAATCAAAGAAATTTTAATTCTATTATTCTGTAAAATAATATTTAATTAGTTTAAATGTACACAGATGCATAAAAATAATCTTTAATTCCATTAGACATTCTAAAATACTATCAAATTTCATTCAATTTTAAAAAAATGTAAAATCGGACAGAACTTATGGGATGACTTGATACTTCTTACGTATGGCAAGCCCTCACGAATTCAAAATCATTTGCTCAATTGTAGATGAGATACAACCCTACAGGAAACGTAGCTGCAAATGAAAAATGTAGAGTGACTTTTGTTTGAACCGTACGTTATGAATGTTGTTTTAGGTGATTAAAAGGTTTGATAAGGAAAATAGCCTTATTATCACTTTGTATACATGGGACGAAAAATACTTTGTGTCAGTGCCAGCCTCCATGATTTTTTAACTATTTCAGATAATGAAAAATCGTAGGTTAGGAAGCCATTGTTTTTCTGTAAAAAAATCTTCCTTAATATAATCCTTTCTACTGCAGGAAGAAGGCCTGAAATTTGGGGGAAGGGATTAATTCGATTACATAGACCCTAGTGCGTGGCTGGTACTTATTTAATCGACCCCGAAAGGATGAAAAGCAAAGTTGAACTCGGAACGTAGCGGTAGACGAAATACCGCTAATATTTCGCCGTGCTAACGACTAGGCCAGCACGCCGCTTTAATCTTCCTTAATATAACCTTTTCTACTTCCGACAAAGGCCCTAAATGTTGGGGTGGGCAGTCGATTAGATCGACCCCAGTACGCCTCCGTGAAATTAAGTGTCTTGCTCAAGAACACAACGCAGTAACCCACCAGAAGTATCCTGCATTTTTTTACCATAAGGGTGTTGGCCTGCACAACGACAATGCTGGACCGCACACTTCTTTGTAAACGTATCAGTAATTATTGGGATTTGGTTGATAAATTTTGCCGTACCCGCCCTATTTACCCGACCCTGTGCCTTCAGATTTCTACCTGTTTCAGTCTTTTCAAAATTCATTGAATGGACAGACCTTCAACTTTGAAGAAATATAAAAATTCAGCTGGAAGAGTTTTCCGCCACTCTGCGCAGGAAATCATGGATCTGCTTCTTTCAAGATAGCAGAACATATTCTTTTCTACTCTAGGCACAAGCCCGAAATTTTCGGGGAGAGGGCCAGCCGATTTGATCGACTCCAGTACGCAACTGGTACTTAATTTATCGACCCCGAATGATGAAAGGCAAAGTCGAACTCGGCGGAATTTGAACTCAGGACATAAAGACACACGAAATGCCGATTTATTTATTAGGCATAAAGCACTAAACACAGATGCGGACAACACGAGGACAAACAAGACCACAGTGGGGACAAAAACATAAGACGAATGTAAATGGGATGAAATTATATAATAACGAGAAAAATGAAAATGGCCACAGGGGCCCACTCCCATGCGGTACCATTTGAACCATTATATGTACTATCTACAATTGTTCCTTTTTCCTACTTTGTCACCATTATTTTTAGGAAAATAACATCATTTAACACACATTATTTTTTTCTTTTAGTAGAACTTCACCAGTGGTTCAATATCACTCAAATTCACTACTGCTGGCAACTCCTTGAATTTCACCTCCACTCCTGGTGGGTGAACCCTATCTCCACACATCTCTTTCAACTTTCTGTAGTTCTCTTCTTCAATCAGTATTGCCTTCATATCGTCTGCGTAGACGTATGAAGTCACCTTCACTCTTACTACTGAAGGAAACTCATTTATCTTTTTTTCCTGTTTCTACATTCTTTGGGTATGTCACATAATACCACACTCCCATCTCCTCCTCCTCGTATCTTCTTTCCTTTATCTTGTACTTTTTCTTCTCTTTTTCCTTCCTCTATCCTAAATAAACTTTCCAACTCTCCTTCCTGCAATTGTATTTCCGAATCTTTCTCCACTGGAACAACCGGTATCTTTACCGGTAACTCCACTTTCTTTTTACTTTCCCCTTTTTCCTTCCTTCCTACTGCCCTCCTTCGCAGTTTCTTTTCTCACCTCTTCTCTCTTCTCTTTCTGCTTCTCTGGCGGAGAACTCATTCTTTTCTTATAAACCATAGTAAATCCATTCTCTGTTTCTTTTTCTGTTTCTTTTTCTGTTACCATGACCTGATCCACACTCTCCTGCCTCCCCACCTGTTCTGCCTGTTGCTCTCCTTGGGCGCACCACGCCCTCATGCGGCCCCTCCCTCCACATGTGAAACACATCGGCGCCCCCCCCCTCCACACCGACTCTCAATCTCACATCTTCCGGCAACACCAATCTCATCTACCACACCTTTCAAATCCTCTGCAGCTGCCTGCGCTGTCAATTCAATTCCACATCCCCAGCAGTTCACCTTCCGGGTCCTGGCAGCCCTCAAAATCCTCCCATCCCTCATACTACATGTAACTGCTGTCATCAGCCATTCTTCCCCCAACCAACTCGAGCGGTACCCCACCCACTCGCACCGGCCACACGCTCGCCGCAGCACGAAAGCAGGAGCACCCATTCTTCCGACCCTACAGCCTCTGTGGAGTGCTTCACTGCTCCCACCTCCGCTGTGAAGCGCACTTCCACAGTGGCGCACATTCTCCCTCTCGTAATGTAAGTTGTGAGTCTTTTCAATTCCCTGATACACGCCTCGATGACTTCCATCGGTGCGACCTCCACCCCTCTTGTAGCTGTCTTCATGGTTTTGAATATCACAGTTTTTCTCAACACAGTGGCCGAAATCTCTTCAGGTGGCGCTAATTTCAGAGTGTTACCTTCTCTTGAGATTAATTTTTCACTCTCTTTCATCCTTCGAGGTTCTACCCTTATCTAGCGGACCTTCAATTCTTGCATGTCCACTCTTCCGCTCGCAGCGGCTGCACAACTTGGGCCTCCCTCCCGCATCCTCTCCACTTTCCCACAATGGGGAACAACACAACAATTAACAAATCAACAACGGCAACAGTTCCAACAACAAATCAAATAACAATGGCAACAATTCAATAAATATTTCAACATAAACTCACACTTAAACTCACACAGATGAACTACCGCTAAACATTTCGCCCGGCGTGCGAACACTTCTGCCAGCTCGGTGCTTTAATCTTCCGTAATATAATGATAAATAAAAAATTTGAAATATTCCCACACGAACTACAAAGGAAATGAACAAATGTCCTTGAACAGGATATTTTTATACATATCGTGCGAACATTTTTTAAAGAAAACAAAACGAAAAGCGTTCTGTTAGTAGCTTTTATGTATTTTAAAATATATTTCAACATCAGATAATCTGAGAGAACACAAGCTCGAACTGCATGCTATAAGAGCGAGAATGTGAAAATCTGAGTACTGACAATTTTGATTAACGTTTTAATTATTAAATTCTTTTTTACTCTCGGCCCGAAATTTGGCGGGGAGGGGCTAGTAGATTAGATCGACGCCAGTACGATTGGTACTTAATTTATCGACCCCGAAAGTATGAAAGGCAAAGTCGACCTCGGTGGAATTTGAACTCAGAACGTAAAAACAGACGAAATACCGCTAAGCATTTCGCCCGGCATACTAACGTTTCTGCCAGCTCGCCGCTTTATATCAATGAATGTATTGATCTGTTCATGGACATGTGCGTGTAAATGGTAGGACAAGTCCGTATGTACATTGATATATGCGTGAGTGTCCATCTATACTGTTGATACAGGCATATACTATACTAGACGCTAACTTGGCGTCCTTATTATTAATATACCTTGATTCAATTCGTGCGTATGTGTGTGTGTGTATGTGTATGTGTATTAAGTTGCAAAGAATATCCAGCGCATTTGAAGACAAGAAAGAAGAACTTCTTTGATGTTAGTTGATATATTCAATGAAAGTAATATTTTACCTTCCTTATTGATAAAAATCCTACCTATTTGGCAAATTAACGATATTACGGGCGTCGAAACAAAAAGACACTCAATATCACATTTAACCATTGTGATATTATTTAGAAGGAAAGCAAACTATTTCCCCTCTAAATAATATTGTAATGATCTCAAGATGATAGTCAGAAGGAGTATGAAATCCGGCGAGGAAGGACAGATGAGGTAAAACTTCAATTTTTATTAGCATGATCATTTACCGAAGAGACTTGGGCAAAATGTGGTTTTGCACTATCGTGTACGTGTAACGAACATCCCTGATTGAGCAATGATGTTCATATTTTCTGACAAACTTTGTTCAATATTTCCAAACGCATTAAAGGCAGCAAGGTAGCAGAATTGTTAGCGCGTGGGAAAAATGCTTTGCTGCATTTCATCTGTCATTACGTTCCGAGTTCAAATTCTGGCGAGGTCGACTTTGCCTTTCATCCTTTCGCAATCAATAAAATAAGTACCAGGTGAGCACTGGGGTCGATGTAATCGATTTACGCTCTCTTGCAAAATAGCTGGCTTTGTGCTAAATTTGAAACCAATATTCTCTTCGCATTAACTATTTCGTTTCGGTTTAACGCTTCATAATTAACAACCAATATAAGCCACTGAACTCAGCCTACATTTTTTCGAGCGGTATACTGATTTGGGGGATGGATTCCACTTTTTCCTTCGGTGCTAATCATTGTCGTTTTCTTTGAATATCATTAAAGAGAACCCACCTTTCATCACTTTTATTAAGTCTACCCCGAAAAGGTCACAAGTCTATTCTTCAATGACGAGCAGAGGGCAACACTTTGATGAAACTGAGAAGTTGTCAAATGATGTGGAGTCAACCGAGAAAGTTTTCTAGTTCGCGAAGGAGTTTTATGATCAAGGTTTGACTTGGATTGAACTGGTTTCCCTATTCTCGGACCGTTTGTTTGAACTTTTCACAAGTGTGCCTTTCAGAAGTTCAATATTGATAGAATTTGGTCGTCCAAATTGAGGAGTATGTATAATATAACATGTATTTTATGGGTCTGATCTAAACACATTTTAAAAGGGTATAATTGATACGAATTTAACCACTGCTGACTAAAGTAATCGGCAAAGTAAGAAAAAGAATACTAGGGACAGTAAAAAAAAAAATGATGATTATTTTAACTTCTGTATTGAAAAATTACCCTCAGAATAATTAAGTCAAAATTGCGAAAGGACTTTCTCTCAAAATATATATACATATATATGTCTCTTCTATTTTTTAAATATTACAAATTCTCCACTGAGGAGGGCGCCGGTTTCCAGCAACGATACAAGGCTCCATCTTTGGGATGTAGTTGTACGTATGTATGTAGGTATGTAGGCATATATATATAAGCATATATATATATATATATATATATATATA
>NC_068997.1:4233852-4235110 GCF_001194135.2 Octopus bimaculoides
ACATACATACATACATATATATATACATATATGAATATTTGTATTTTTCTATATATATAATTATATTCATATATATATATATATATATATATATATATATACATATATTTAGAGGTATACATATATATATATACATATATAGACAAACACATACCTAAATATATCTACACATATCTGTCTGTGATACTTTAATACTACACATAAAACAAATTGATGTAGTTGTATGCTCAACATGCCGTCCACCAAATACCGCAAAGCAGGAGGGTAAATTTGCGGATAGCCTCAGACGTATCGAAGAGGTCTTGACAAATTTGGACCAACACACCAATATACTTTTGCTAGGCGACTTTAACGTCCCAAATGTTAAATGGCCTGATATTCACATCCGCTCTGGGATCTCACTGCATGAACAAATCCAGGCAAAATCATTGCTAGAACTCTCCAACATGCTGTTCATGGAACAAATGATACCTCAACCAACCAGGGGAAGAAATATTTTATATCTCTGCTTCACAAACAATGTGAGCCTAATCCATAATGTGAAAGTAACGCCCAAATCTCTTTCAGAGCATAACATTATAGAATTAACAATGTATGGTCCTAGACAGCCCACTAGCACCCACGCCATCAGGTGGACTCAAGCCATATCCAACCTGAATTTCCACAGGGCGGACTGGAAGTCAATTCGCAAAGAGATTCGAAATCAAAACTGGCACGACAGCCTTTTTATACAAGACAATGACGTCAAACAATGAAGTCATTTTATGTCAACCATACAAGATATATACACCAAATATGTTCCAGAAAGAAAGGCCAGCAAACATGCCAATAGAATTCCCAGAGACAGGAAAATTCTTATGAGACAAAGAACAAAGGTCTCAAACCAGTTGAATAGAGAACTGGAGGACAGGAAAAGGGCTAAATTAAAACTAACACTGTTAGAAATAGAAAACAAAATCAAACTCTTCCATGAAATGGAGAGAGCGGAGAAGGAGAAGAGAGCAGTAGAAAGCATAAAAACAAACCCCAAGGCTTTCTATAGATTTGCAAAGGAGACTGTCACAGCACAGTATAAAATAGGACCCCTATTCCTACCTAATGGCTCACTGATTGCGGACCCCACATGGATAAGTGAAGTGCTCAGTGCGCAATTCAAGAGTGTTTTCACTTTTCCTCGGTTTCAGATAACCTCAGCTTTTTAATGCTCAACCAACACAATTGAGAGACCTGCAAGACATGTATAGAGATGTCTTCAAAA
>NC_068997.1:4241482-4259212 GCF_001194135.2 Octopus bimaculoides
TTTTTTTTTTTTTCCTTCCCACCCCCTCCCAAAAAGAAAAGCTCTACATTGTATTTGTCCCATCTTCGTTGAGCCCTGTGTGGCTAATAAAAGAAATGTATCTATCTATCTATCTATCTATCCATATCCGCTGGGCAGGTGATTCCCACTATTGTACACAGTTTCTCTTCTCTATCACAAATTACTATTTCAGATGTATTACGTTTACACTGGGACATTCCACCAGTACTCCTTTTTACTATGAATGACTATGGCTTCTACCATACTACAGATTTTTATTTCTTTTGCCTCGATGTTTTCCTTCCGACGGATCTCGTTACGCAGTCCTGTATGTCTGTATATATGTATGTATGTATGTATATACATACATATTAAAATTACAACGTGTTTCACCTCATATCGACATTGATAAAAATCACAAACTTATAATTCAAGTAAAAGACATTTTCACCTGCTTAAACGTCTAGGGCTCATTTTGAACGTAAACCTAAGGTTTGAATGATGGCAATCACGTAGGAGCTTTTATAGCCACATCAAGTTTTTAAATCTCCATCTCACTTTCTTTTTTACTTCATAACCGATATTATGCGAACAAAATAGCATTAGCCACGGAGAAATACATTCAGTTTGCATCGGGCCATATCTCTGGACAAATCTTGAATAATGTTGAATAGTTGAAAATAGCTGGACGCGAGTGCAATTGTTGGTTCGCTATGCATCAGAAACACGTGTCGGTCATATTTAAACAAAATATGTTCTATAACTGACTATTGTTTTTTAAATGTGCAGAGGTACTAATGTTCGTATTTATTGTAATTGTGCTATATATATAGAGATTCAGATGAATATGGTACTTAAGATGAGGCACCAGAATTTAGTATGGTATTATCCACAAAATTTCAAAATAAGGGGATTAAAATCAAAATAAGCAACGAGGATATATATATATATATGTGTGTGTGTGTGTGTGTGTGTGTGTGTGTGTGTGTGATCAAAATAAGCAACAAGGATATCCAGAGGTAATGCAGTACGATTGTTTCAAGCTACTCTATTTAATTGAACAATGCAATCATTACATCAGATTTTTATTCCCATGCTGGCCACCTGATAAGATTGGTATTTTAAATAACGACCTTATCCTTATTTATATAAATATATATACAGAGTGCGGAAGGTATTTGAGGACATAACTTTTTGAGTCATCGCAGCATTTTTTGCTAAGTCCGTATAATCTTTGTTTCAGAAAATAATAATGGCAGACCTTCAGCTTACTCAAAAGATGAAGAGGCATGCTGTTATTGTGATTATAAAGGTTGAACATAACGATTTAGAAATATCTCAATCTTTAAAAGTTGCCAGATCTTTCGTCTACAAAGTTTGTAAGGAACTAGAGACTGAAGATGGAAACGTATCACTAATATCAAAGCATAAAAAGCGTTCTAAATGCTCTGAAATCATCAGAACACCTAAATTTACCCAGTAAGTTCCACAGACGATTTATTACAATCCCATGTATGTATGTATGTATGTGTCAACTTAGTTTCCAGCGGCACTGGCTTCCTCGCCGCAGTGACCCTGGCGTAGCGCTCCATACTGGAGACACCACCACTTGCTATAGCTGGGGAAAAAATGCAGCGGCTCGCGTGAAATGTAACAGCAATAATTCCACAAAAATCACAATTATTTACAGAGACAAATTACAGTAATTCACATAGTTTTCACAAAGTAACACAACAGTATTCACAAAATTCACAGAGACGTTATATCGCTAAGCATTTCGCCCGGCGTGCTAATTCTTATTTCTTTTATTGTCCACAAGGGGCTAAACACAGAGGGGACAGACAAACGGATTAAGTCGATCACATCGACCACAGTGCGTAACTGGCACTTAATTTATCGACCCCGGAAGGATAAAAGGCAAAGTCAACCTCGTCGGAATTTGAACTCAGAACGTAACGGCAGACGAAACACCGCTAAGCAGTTCGCCCGGCGCGCTAATGTTTCTGCCAGCTCACCGCCTTGGGAGAGCTAAATAATCCAATACATTTTAGTGCACGCTTATTTTAGTGAGACCCGTATATCAGCTATAATAACTCTCCTTTTTTACTAATATCAGCTTTGCTTTATCGCCTAAATTGCCCTCCATAAGCAGTTTATCGCATGAAAGGTTCGCCTCTCGTTAGTGTCCATTTATGTTCTTTCCGCGATAAACCTTCAAATTTATTTCTCGTTCTTAATGAAAATGATAAAATACTAAAAACATTTTCATAGTTTAAACTAGAATGTTGTATCAGAATTTAAACACGGGAAACCATAGGGGATTTTTCTGGCTTTCAACCAACTGGCATTGATTAATGCTATAGTATAATATTTAATTGCGCTTTCTTTCCATCCCTCAATCCTTCTCTTCCTCTCTCTTTTGCACTTGCTTTTTTTTTCTTCTCATTCGTTTTTATTTAAGCTTTTATATTTACCAACTCGTTTGTGACTAACCACTTAGCAGCAATTTCCCTGAACGGTTCGACAAACACACCTACGAACATATACATACATACACTTATACAAACACACACACCGTCTCTCTCTCTCTCTCTCTCTCTCTCTCTCTCTCTCTCTCTCACTCTCTCTCTCTCTTTCTCACACTCTTTCTCTCTTGCTCTCTCTCTTTCTTGCTTTCTGGCACACGTACATACAGACACACACGCAAACACACACACACATACACAACATACATTTAGAGATTTCCAGCTAAACTTTGGTGTTATGCATGAAGAAGAATGCAAACGCAAAGTAGAATTGTCCAAGTGGGTGATGCATTTGACATTGTTGACTGAAATGTTGCACGACATGCAATGTTGTATTACCAACATCAGCTGTCGTTAATTCAGAATTCTATTGGTGGATTGCTATACGGGGAAGATCTCTGTGTTCTTCTGTCAAACTTCGGCTTATTGACCATTAATTCTAGATGGAATTATTTATTCAAAGAGAGCAATTGAATAAAAATATTTCTTTATTCCTTGTTTTTACTAGTATCAGGCATTGAACTGCAGAGGTACTGGAGCACAGTATTCAAAAGTTTATAGCTTTTCCATGTAGTGACAGGGACTGTGAAGGTTAAAAATAGCTATAACAATAAACTGGGTGGCACGCATATCTTGGTTGTCTTCCATCTTTATAGTAACTGTACTTTGTTGTCTGGGTGGTCTGTGTACAACATGCTACGGTGGCGCTATTTTATGTACTTTGTAGTTTATTGTGGGGATTGGAGTGGAGGCCTGTACAATCTCCGGAGGATCTAATATATTATTTGCATATCCGTTATGCCTTCTGTTTTTCTTCTGCTTGAATGTCGTGGCGTCAGTTTCCTTTATTTCAAGCACTTATGCCTTCTCTTGATGTGATATAGTTGTGTGCCTGAATATATTGCTTGATGACTCTAGAAGAGATACAGTGAATTTGGTAGGCGCTGGTTAAATTTTTTTTTTCATCGTGTAGCCTGGTTATTAAAGTAGAACTGAAGTATCTGTGTAGCAGTACGAAGAATGGGGGAAGTATGTGAGTGTGATGTCATCAGTGCATATAGCTGTGTTTTGAGAAGGCTGTGTCGAGGTAGGCTGAAAAGCATGGATGAGAGAATAGACCCTTGCGGTACTCGATTCAGTTGCCAATGCTTGTAAAGTTGATGGGGGAGGTAGATGTAACACTCAAGATATGATCATTGTTTTGTGCACCGAATGAAAGTAGGAGTTAATTTGTTGTTTAACCCAAGGTCAGATATGGTACTTAAAGGTGTAATACGAGGAAGCTTTTGCTGTTCTTTCCATCAGACAGCAGGATTACTTTTAACCAGGTGTTATTACTATAATGCTGTTGTGTAATCCTAGTTCTGCTTTGAATGAGAAAAAAACCTATGACCAGTGGTTTGCGGTACTTGTTTCGTTCTTTTCCCTTCTAACCCATTGTGTTATTTTCTGAGAGATTATCAGTTTTAATCGTGTTTATTAAGATTGTAATCGACGATAATGAATCCCTAAACGAAATGAGGAATCATCCAAATATAAAAGGTGTATGGGTTGAATAAGCAGCATGTGAGGACTAAAATCAGAAACAATCCCTACAATAGTAGGAAGACAGGAATTAACTAAATAATAGTAATAGAAAGAAGAAGAAGAAGAAGAAGAAGAAGAAGAAGAAGAAGAAGAAGAAGAAGAAGAAGAAGAAGAAGAAGAAGAAGAAGAAGAAGAAGAAGTTATGCAGCGAATAATGAACATCTTGGATGTGTGTCAGCGAGCTAGCTGCGAGCAAAGATTAAATCTAAGATCATTGCCAAGTAGGACTTAAGAAACCGCAAAAACAGTGAAAGAAAATTGTTTTAACTAGTAGAACCCGTGTAAATTCCACGGAATGGAAAAAATTAAATGAACCTTTGAAAGAAAGAAAAGATTATTTTCAATTTTATAGCATTCATAGTTTTGCCTTCTTTAAATAGTTTTGACGTTCGTCTCCATTAATTTCCTCGCGTCTCCGTCGGTGTTCTTTCCTCTTTTTATTATTTTGTTCTATCATTGTTCCCCTCTCATCTGTGCTCTGTATCTGCGCATCCTTTCTCGGGCAGCTTACAACCGTGTTTCTTGTGAATCCAGAGTTTAGGCTAAAGTAACCCTTATTAACAAATACCAATTTTATAAGCGAGAATACGATAAGTAATTTCACTTATACGTATTCGATGATCGCTATAAAAAAAATAGTTCAATAAAATAAAATACTTTTCAATAGCAACACACCACTAAAACCACCACTAAAACCACCACTACCACCACCACTAAAACCACCACTAAAACCACCACTACCACCACCACTACCACCACCGCTATCTGCCTCTCTCTCGATATAACTGCCTCTCCTGTCCATTTCTTTCTGTCTACCTTTCCCTTCAACGAACTTTTTAATCACGTGATAAGTATTCTTTCCTCACCCCACCACACGTCGTTAACACTTCTCTGTCCCTCTTTCTCTCTCCCTCTTTCTCTATCCCTCTTCCTCTCTCTCCTTTTCTCTCTCGTCGTCTTTTTCTCTCGTTCTTAGCTTCTACCTTCAGCTGACCACGTGACCATTTGGCCTAACTGTATTAACAGTAGTCTCTTTCATTACTCCTTCCTCTCTTCTTTCATTACTCCTTCCTCTCTCTCACTCTCACTCTCACTCTCGCTCTCTCTCTCTCTATCTCTCTCTCTCTCTCTCTCTCTCTCTCTCTCTCTCTCTCTCTCTCTCTCTCTCTCTCTCTCTCTCTCTCTCTCTCTCTTACTCACTCTTCCCCACCTCCACCTCTAACTTAGAACGGGCGAACGATCAAGCAGATTATTATATAGATGTAAATCATTTCAGGAAACTGAAAACGTTCTTTCATATATGAAGTATATAAGGCGTAGTTTCTCCTTGATTCGTTGCCGCAGGAAAACGTGCGATATCCATACATAATAGAACTGAACAAAACTGTGAGTGCAAGTATTAATCACATATGCATTCTCATTTCTTATTTCTACACATATGCACATTGCTGTTTCTCGCTTATGCATCAACAAATATAATGTTTATACTATTCACACAGGAAACTTATAAGCTTCCACACGTGAAATAAACAAACATCGAACACACGGTATTTTAATGACCTTAACAAAAGATGCAAAAACATATTATTTTAAACAGTGGAAAAGAGCAATTCTGCTAGGTGAAAAAGTTATAAAGAAGAAAAGAATGGCGGTGGATTTGCGTATGAACTTGCGGTACGAAAAAATCGCGGGCAATCGCAATACGAAAGAAGCCTTGTCACACGTCCAGAGGTGGTGTTCTTTCAAAAGGTTAACTTTGTAAAGACAGACCCACTTCTTAATATCACAACCCAAACGAAAAATTACACCAAAAGAGAACGATGGACAGATGACAGTTACATTGAAGTAGTATAGGTATTCTACAATGCAACACAACGCCCAAAACATACAGGTATAATAAAAAAAAAACAGATATGGAGGAAACATAATTAAGATATAAAGAAAATAAAAATTCACTTGCAAATGGCCAATGATATACCGTACGAGAAAGAAAAGTTCCCAAAACCGAAATAGACAGACTCATACAGTAAATATCCAATAAAATAAACAACACCTAAGCTCGTATTACACACACAATACACAATACAAAGACTAATACAACAAAAGAGTCAGACCAAACCCCGTAACAAAAAATACTAATACAATACAATGTCTGGAAGAGGTTTGTATTTCTAAAAAAACAAACACATAAAGACATGAACGCACAATGTTGCACACACTCTTCTCCCTCTGCTCTCCCCCCTCTCCTTTCGCTCTCCTTCTCCCAATTAATAGCATACCAATTCACAAACTCAAAGCAGACACAGACAAAATATATCTACCCCGCCCAGAAGGAGGCCGTGGCCTGACACATAGAAAACTACTATAAAATAATAACAGTTGAACTAGAAAAGTACTCAGAAACAGAAAGTGGAAAGCTTCTACATGCAATAAAGTAACATAAGAAAAAGAAAATGCTTCCCTCTATACGCAAGGAGGCGACAAAATACAAAAGAGAAACAAACTACACTGATATACTGATCTCAGATGACAACATAGCAGAAATGGTCCAAGTGACAAAAATAAAAACATGAATACAAAACCACAAAACATATTAAAGAAGAAATGGTGAGAAAATCACTCCATGGCCAGTAGCCTTCAAGGCTTGACAGAAAAGAAGTGAGCCTAAGTAAAAGCTAACAATGGCTCAAAAGCTCTGAACTAAAAGCTGAAACGAAAGTATTAATTCTCACAGCACAAGACCAATGCCTGACCGCAAACAACTATAAAAGCAAAATAATGAAAACAGGCCCTAACACCAAATGCGGAATGTACAACCAGTAGAATGAGACAGCTAACTACATCAGCTCTGTCTGTCCAGCCCATGCTAAATCTGAATATGCATACAGACATGACCGAGTAAGTAGTTATATCCACTGGACAACATACCAATACTACAACAAAATCTGACAAGAAATGGTAGAAACTTGTGTGAAACAAGGCACATGACAATGACCAGACCACAATCGTTTGGGATATGCCTGTTCATACTAACAACGAAAAAAAAGCTAATAGTCCAGACATAATAATCAAGGATTGAAAAAAAACACCTTCTTACTGATAGACATAGCACACCCTTCTGAAAATTGCAGTCGCTTCTCAAAATAGAGCTCAAAAAGAAGTGGACAAATTTTGGAAGTACAAAGACCTCGAGTATTCAAGATGTGGAACCTAAAGGTGAAAACAATACCAGTAATAATTGGGGCATTAGGCATGATAAAAATAGATATCAACAAAAAAGTAGAAGTTATACCTGGACCCTCAACACTACATACTATCCAAAAAATAGCCCTGCTAGGAACAACCTCCAATAACAAAAAAATCCACCCAGCAACGTGAAGGTGTAGTAGGTGAGGCAGTAGAAATTTCCCTGAAACTATCACATGTTAAATAACATCAGGTGCGTGGTGAGACTGTTACGATAAAAGCACGCACGGACATAATCCTACCTCAGTTTATAAAAGATGAGTTTACACAGACACTCTATTGAAAACAGCGTAAGTGAAGAACTTAAGGGGAAGCCTCTCGCTCGGCAGTTGTTGAGTACACATTCAGACTGGCCTTAGTCATTTTTCTAACACAGTATCAGAATATACTAGGAAATGGACCAGTGAAGGGAACAGAGTAGGGATGCAGTGCTACTTGGAAATTGAACCCAATATAAGAGGTTACAGAAAACGTATGCTAGAACTTTGGATAGAGAAAAGTATATTTAATGTAACAGAACAGAGACTTGCAGACCAGACAAATGCTATAAGGAGAAATAGGATGACAGAATTGGAGGTAGAAGAGATCATAAGAAAACTAAAAAAGAAAGAGCAAGAAGTAGACGAGTCAGGCAACTCAAACCTGGACGAAGCAAGATGCATAAGTGACACAGTTCAAGCCAAGGAAAAGCCTACACGAAAAAATAATAGCACTACCAATCAAGAAGGGAAAACGGACACCAGCGACTTTAGTGAAGAAGGTCAGAAGATTTTAGACGAGTTGAAGTAATTAGTAAAGAAGGAAGAAAAAGATTACCAGCATTAAAACGTGTTGATAGAATGAAATATCTAGATATCACTAAGAAAGTAGATTCTGTTATCAGTAGGAGAGATACTAACAATATAGGTGACATTAACTTATTGATTTATGCAGGAGAGATAGTAGTTACAAGCTAACTAGGTATTCCTCAAGGAAAGAATAGGAAGGAACATATGTGGAAAAGGAGATTAGAAAACAATGCAGAATTTAACAACGTTTGAGTAGAATAGAAGCCTGGAAACAAGACGAGTTAAGAAACACAATATTTAAATTTCTCTTGAGAAAAAATACTTTGTTAAAGGGAAAGGATTTGGGATAGTCGTGGATATAACAGCGTATCATAGCAATATAGGTATGTTTTCTAGATATTAGAAAAGAATATATTTGTATCGATAGAACAGCTTGTTTCAGACAGGTCTGAGGTTTTATCGCCAAATAAATAGTGTAGGAGAAACTACTGAAGATGAGACAATGCAGAAAAAGAGAGTTCTGGAGATATATTTGGGATAAGCTAGTTAATGATAATGGTGTTGTAACATGGTTAAAGAAAGTGGGGGAAGAAGTAGCTGCTGAGAAGCAGCCAGATATAAAAAAACTAACTAGTGCATTTATGAGTAAAGTGTTAGGAAGAATGCCGAATTCGAAAGGCCCCGGGACCAGATTTAGTTCAAGGGAATTGCTTAAAGAATTTTAGTACCTTACATGGAAGATTGACGGAGCAACTTCAGGATTGCCTGGATGGAGGAATCATACCTAATTGGATGATTAGAGGATGAATAGTACACTTTATAAAAGACAAAAGCAAGATCAATATAGCTAGTAATTATAGACCAATCACTTACTATTGATGTGGAAAATGTTAACAGGAATGCCCTCAGTAAGCACTTATGAGCACTTGACAGCCAGAATTTACAACCGGAAGAACAGAAATGTTGCAGGAAAAAGACTAGATGAACGCATGATCTATAATACATAAACAAAGCAGTTCTGAAAGAAGTGAAATCAAAAAAGAAAATTTTAACAATAGCATGGATAGTTTATAAGAAAGCCTTGACATGAGTCCACACTCATGAATAAGTGAACGTTTGAGAATATTCAGTATTATAGACAATATAAGAGAGTTAATTAGCTATAGCATGAATAAATGGAAAGTAGATCCCTGATCAGGTGGTACAGCCATTAAAATAAACACACTAGATTGTTCATTTACAAAGTCATGTGATAAGGAAAAGGGGGAAGAAAGACAGAGAGAAAAATAAAAATAAAGAAGTAAACAAAGAAAATAAAGAGGAAAAAGGGAAATAATTTTTCACAACGACAATGCTCTTCTCAATACGTGTGACGTACCAGTTAAGACAATCTTTTGCACTTCTTGCATGGATGGTAAGCCAAGGATCGTTCTTAAATAGTTTTCTTTTACTTTTTTGATCATTCCAAGTGCTCCTACAATCACTGGTATTGTAACCGTCTTGAGATACCACATGTTTTCGATTTCAATTAGCAAATCTTCATATTTTCTGAGCCTTTCAAATTTTTTTGCCGATATATTATGGTCGCAGGGTATGCTCATGTCAATCAATAAACATACTTTATTGTTTTGGTCTTTCACAACGATATCTGGTTTATTTGCATTGATGGTCCGGTCAGTACATCCTGGAAAGTCCCAAAAGTTACATTTTTTCCCTCAGTTACAGCCGAAGCGTGATGCTTGTACCATTTGTCAGCAGTTTTGATTTTATAATGCCGACACATTATCCTATGTAGATATTGGCAAACTCTGTCATGTCTTGATTTGTACTCTACAGGTGCTAAATCCTTACACTCAAAGAATAGGTGGTCCACTATTTCAATCCTGTCGTTGCAGTATCGGCATTTTGGGTCTACACCATTTTTCATCACATTGGCTTGGTAGTTCCGGGTCAATAAGCTCTGATCTTATTGTTAGATGTCTCAAGATATTGTTAGATGCTTCAAGATATTTTGCCAGTCCAATTGTGGTCGTTTTGTAAGAGATTTGAAATTGGATCAGGCCTCGACTCCTTTGAGCTCTGGGTAAGTAAAGACCATCTGCGTCTGTCTTTGGGTGGTGCATCTTATTGAAAGTCAGCAGCTTGCGCATTTTCCTGTCAATCTTCCTTATTTTGCTCATATTCAACATTGAAACTGCAAATATCAACCGGAACTGCTAAGGAATTTATAGCTAACACATTGTTACGTGCATTTAACTTGGATTTTAGGACTGCTCAAAATCTCCTATCGCATTCTTTCCTGATCTTTTTCATGCTTGCATGCTGAATGCCAGAACCCACATTTATTTCGAGGTATTTCTAAGTTTGTTCCTGCTCGAGTTCTTTTATGATCCGTTTGTCAGCCGACCTCGTAATGATGATTGTCCCATGCCCTCCTTTAATCGGGCTGGCAAGGCAGTTTTACTTTGTCTGGTGGCTGTAGCGAAAGAGGTTATCTGGTGGAGGAGGCTGAAAGGAATGAGGACAGAACATTACTCTTTGGTAAAGCCCTCATCGACTTTTTCAAGTTTCACTTGAAAAGGAAAGTGAGGATGGAGAGAGAGTGGTATGTCCTCCAGTGAATTTATGAACAAGTGGGTGAAAGTTGCGAAAATGGCAACAGTTGATGGTACCATCCCCAGTGCAGACCTGTGAGTCGGAAGAAAGAAGCTGAAAAGGATTTTCGTCAGGGGTATTCAGGGTGATGTTGGATGGTGGGGTTCCTTGATTATCCCTGGAAGTCCTCCGGTATCAAGGGGACTCCATCACTATCACTTTGATAAATCAAAGGGAAAATGACAGAAACATCTAACGTTAACCTTGACCAGCAGAATGTCATAAAAGAGTTAGAACCAGCAGAGAGCTACAAATACCTAGGGGTAATTGAAGGGGACGGAATCAAACATTCAGTGATGAGGGAAAGGATCAGAAGAGAATGTTATCGCAGGGTAAGAGCAATACTGAAGACGGTGCTGAACGCAAGAAACAGGATCGAAGCGATCAATGCTTTAGCCATACCAGCCTTGACTGACAGTTTCAATGTCATTAACTGGTCAATTACTAAAATATGTAATCTTGACAGAAAGATACGAAAACTGTTGACAATGGATAGAATGCACCACCCTAAGGCAGATATAGATTGACTTATCTGCAAAGAAAACAGGGAGGCTGTGGACTTTTACAACTGGCATTAACAATGAAGATTGCCACAATCGTCCTGGACACCTACCTGAAAAACTCTGAGGACTGGATGTTAAAACTTGTCTCAAAACATGAAAACAAGAAAGCGTCATAATCAGTAACAAAACAGGCAAAGGAATATCTAAGTGAATTCCAAATACAGCAAATTCCAGAATTAGATGTACGAGAAACAAGCACAGAAAAAGCTAAGCGCATGAAAACCCATGCTAAAACTGTTGCCTTAGATATTCTGACTGATAAATGGCAAGAAAAACCTCTCAATGGCAAAAACCCAAAGAGAGCAAATAATACTGATGTTGAAAAAGCCCTTACCCATCAATGGCTAATGATTAAAATGAGAAACAGAAGGGGTTATCATAGCAGCTCAAGATCAATGCCTACCCACAAGGAACTATCAGCCCAACATATTAAAGAACGGCAGCTTCCCAATAAGTCGTGTATGTCAACAACAAAATGAAACCATTGATCATGTTGTCTTCATGTACAGTTTTCTTGCACCTACAGAATATCTCAACAGGCATGATAGAGCTACACAATATATTCACTGGGTAATTTTCAAAAACCTGGACTTGCCCCATGATAAAAACTGGTGGGAACACAAACCACCTCCAGTGCTTGAAAATGATCACATCTCACTCTTCTGGAACTTCACTATTCAAACTCACAGAAAGTGAAAGACTTCAAACAAAAATCATGCCTCCTCATTGATATGGCTGTCTCAATCGATATAAACGTATCTGTCAAGACCTACCAAAAACTGAGCAAGTATAAAGATCTTGAAATAGAAATTAGCAAAATGGGGAACCTCATGACTAAACAATACCTGTTGTCATAGATGCCCTGGGAATGATAGCAAAAGGGGCTGATTGCTACCTGGATCAGATATCAGGAAACCGCAAAATAGCAGAAATTCAAACGATAGTGCTCATGGGAACAGCCCATATCTTAGGCAAAATATTTTCTATGTAATCTCAAATTTTAAAATAAACATAATTTTCTTATGATTTCTTAAACATTCTCTAGAACAACACTAGGTACAAAACCAACGATGAAAAATCAATATGAGAGGAATAAAAAATACCAAAGTATCAGGACCTTGTCATTGAATTATAGAGACTATGGGAAGTGAGGGTAAAATGTATCTCAGTAGTTATAGGTGCAGTGGGAACTACCCCTAAAGATTTGAACAGATGGGTGGAGGAAATAGACATAAAACCCAGCTTAGTACAGCTCCAGAAAACAGTGCTATTGGGGACAGCCAGGATACTTAGGAGGGTTCTTGGCACCTAAGTTTACCTGTTGTAACCCGATGCTAGAAATGTTTTCTTTTCCAACAGTCTAATTTGTTGAGTGTATATGAAAATATTAATAATAATAATAACCCTTTCTACTATAGGTACAAGGCCTAAAATTTGGTATGAGGTAACTAGTCGATTATATCGACCCAGTTTCACTGCTACTTAATTTATCGACCCCGAAAGGATGAAAGACAAAGTCGACCTCGGCGGAATTTGAATTCAGAACGTAAAGACGGACAAAATGCAGCTAAGCATTTTGTCCGGCGTGCTAACGATTCTGCAAGCTCGCTGTCTTCCTAATAATAATAATGATAATAATTATCATTTATTTATTGTCTACAGGGGGCTAAACATAGAGGGGACAAACAAGGACAGAAAAAGGGACCAAGTTGATTACATTGATCCCAGTGCATAACTGGTACTTATTTAATTGACCCGAAATGCCCGAAATTTTGGGGGAGGGGGCCAGTCGATTAGAACGAGCCAGTACGCAACTGGTACTTAATTTATCGACCACAAAAAGATGAAAGGCAAAGTCGACTACGGTGGAATTTGACCTCAGAACGTAAAGATAAACGAAATACCGCTAAGCATTTCGCCAGGCGTGCTAACATTTCTGCCAGCTCGCCGCGCTAATAATAATAATAATAATTTTTATTATGAAACAGCGCTTGTATACCATATTATTATTTAAAATTAGTAGTAGAAAGAATTATATAAAATCATTTGGTCGACGAACCAAGTTACCTCCTAATTCGCATTCAGCTTCCTATAATATACATGAACAGTTTGATAACATTTCAATATCTCTCGTTGTTACTGTTGCTGTTGTTTGTTGTTGTTTTGTTTTCTTCTTCTTCTTCTTCTTCTTCTTCTTCTTCTTCTTCTTCTTCTTCTTCCTTTTTCTCCTTCTTGCTGCTGCTGTGTTGCATTCAATGTTGCAGAAAGAAAAGACAATGAAGTATAATATAACGATACATATATTTACAAACACACTGTGTGTGTGTGTGTGTGTGTATGTGTACTTACAGTTAAATCTATGTATTTACAAACACATGCAACCACCCACACAAAACGCCACACACACACACACACACACACACACACACACACACACATACATGCACAAACACACACACACACACATGCGGGTCAAAAGAAAATCGATGAAATATTCCTATTAGGAAATTAAGTCATTCAAAACCTAACGTTTTGTACATCGTCAAATCAGAATAAGTTTTTGATTTGATTTCGTTTTTCGTTGCTTTTTTATGTAATCACACAACAAACAGATATTCTGTGGGAAATCGTTTTGTCTCAGTTTGCCTCGGTGCATCTTTAAAAGCATTTTAATGGCTTCCGTTGAATTACAAATATAATAATGACATACATGTATACACACACATTTACAACATTTCTACATACATACCTATATACATACACACACAATTTCATATATGTATACATACGTATCTACGTATACATATATAAAGTTGCCCCAGGATGTGAACATCTCTAAAATTAGGGGATAAAAAAGGAATTACTAGGATGAACTAATATGAATATAGACTTCTTGTATCCGGGCTATAGATTCTCAGTTTTACCTAATACAGTATGCTCGCTGGGCTATTTAATGACATGTTCTCATAAAAGTTTGAAAACTAGTATTTTGTAAGAAAGAAAAAAACTAAGCGAATTCGTTGCATTCAAACCCGGTTAACTAGTAGCAAAATGATGAGTTGAAAAGCAATTCTGAAGTTTTCCCATTTGAACTTCCTGTAATAAACATGTACATACACGTGCATATGTATATATATGACACACATATACACACTCAGAGAAATAACTAATTACACAAACTCGTATGCTAAAGAAATGTTTACAGCCATTACATGAGTAAAAAGTATACTCACAGTTTTATATATATATATATATATTAAATTCAAATTACGACAAACGTAAATAAACAAACGAAGTTTGCTTTTAGAAGTGTTGGGATGTCTTAGAAAGTTAAAGAAGTGATTTTAAATTCTCAATCGCAGAATAATGCTAAAAATATAGCCTATCTTTTCACTTTCATCGGCTGACCGAGAAATGAATTTTTTGTAACTAAACACTTTCGAACTTCGGACACTGGTAGAATGTGTCATATAAAACATCTTTTATTCTTAGCGTTGTTGAGAAAAGTTTCTATTTACGAAGTTATTTCGTGTTAAAGTTGTCGTATTTCGGTAATTTCAAGCAATGACGTGTATTCAGCTGAATAAAATTACTGCTATTGTTTGTCAACAGCAACTTCCGGTGATGTATATTTCATTTGTCACTGTTATTTATGACATATTTCATCTGTTATGTTCGTATGAATAAACGAGTGTATCTGAAGCACCTTTACTTCATGACACCACCATAATCGTTCGTGCATTTTTACTGCTTTTTAGGGTTTTTTTTTTCCTGTTTTCAACTACTACTTTCGGAAAGACACCCCACCCCCACCCATTTTCTCGCAAATTATTGTTTTTTTTATTTTTCATTTATTGCAAAAACCCTGCTTTTCGGATACGGAGATTCTGGAAAATTCCCAACAGTCGGAAATTTGAAATTTTTTGGACCCTTTACCCTCCCCCTCCAATTTCTTAATTTTCACTTTTTCCGTAACCCTAACCCTAAAACCCCAAACCTAACTATATATATATATAGATATAGATATAGATATAGATAATAGATCTGTGTAATAAGGATCAACAGAAAGAGTACTCTATCTAGCAAGAGTAAAAATATTGTTTTATACGATCACCTCACATGCATAAACCACGTTACAGATAGTTTCAGGTACATAGAAAGCCAAGTACATTCTTCAGGCTTCGACTATTATACCGAACTTATCAGTTTCGATAATGAACTGAATATAAAATGGCGCGGAAAAAATCCGAACACCCACACGGATTTTGTGGAAGATATCACTAAAGCGAACTGCGAATATAAAGAGACGGTAAGTAAAAAGCAGAAACCATAAAGTAGAACCAATCGAATAATGTAAGTAATGTGGATGGATATAATATAAGAATACAATCGTGCAATATAATATAAAATAGAATAAAAAGTAATAAAAATAAATTAAGAAATATAAGAACATATGAAATGATAGAAGAAATTTTGAAAGGGGTATGTACAAATATGAAATATGCAAAAATATATAAAATATATGAAAAAATTTGAAAAAGAATATATACAATTAATATGGAAATATATATGAAAAAGTATGAAAAATATAAATATAAAATATAAAAATATAAAAATATATGAATATGAAATATAGATAATAAACCAAAATATAAAATATAAATATAAAGTAACAATGAAAGAAGAAAAAATATAAGCGTCGCCATCAGGCAACAAAAGATAAAATGAATTGATGTCCAGTCAATCAGGATTGGGTGGAATCTTCCAGTTTTTGAAGAGATGCTTATGCATATGCTTGCATCTACTGAACATTGTGATCTTGAGTTCAGTATCCTGTTGGAGATCATAGATCTAAACAAAATGTGTGCCCTTTCAGACAAACAAATTTTACATTTTTTGAAACATTTAGGTACGATGTAAAATTTTCAATCACCCTCCATTTAATTATGTATGGTATTTTCCCCCTTCAGGTCCCAAACGAAGCTAGCCAATTTCGTGGCTTTACTTTGACTGGATATGCTAATAGCATTGGCTATTTGATTTTTAGTCAGTCACCAGTCATTCATCACTATGCAGTGAACACAACGTTTTCCTCGGTAGTGACAGTTGCCGGACGTCCAGTACGTGGGTCAACTTCAGGTCTTTCCCTGGCGTTACTAAATTCAGATGCCCAATTTTGTATTGTGGATAGAGATGATGCATCATACCCTAATGTGGCAAACATGTTAGCATGCATGCCGTTGGCGGCTAAACCGTTGTTCTGAACGTACTTGATAACAACATGATGGTAAATTTAGTCCATTTTAAAGAGAAATCGCTACAAGTTACATTTGAAATGTTTGTTAAACAATCCGATGACAATTTACTTGAAAAAAGCAAAAAAAAAATGCAGTTATTCATAACAAGGGTTGAAATTAATGCATGCAAGACTTCACGACTCTAGCATCCATCACGATCAGCCTTTACCTATGAAGGTTTCAGCACATATTCGTATACGTGTGCGTATGTGTGTGTGTGTGTGTGTGTGTGTGTGTGCGCGCGCGGATATTACATAGGTATATATGTGTGTGATGTGTGTGTGATGTGTGTGTGTGTGTGTGTGTGTGTGTGTGTGTGTGTGCGTGTGTGTGTACGTGTGCGTGTATGTGTGTGAGTGTGAGTGTATGTATACATACATACACACACTCACACACACATACGTACACGAAAGAGCCGTTTTAGTTCCTGATATAAAGATGGAGACAGAGTGTATGCATGTGTGTGTGAGAGAGAAAGAGGGAAACAGAGAGAGAAAGAGGGAGACAGAGAGAGAAAGAGGGAGACAGAGAGAGAAAGAGGGAGACAGAGAGAGAAAGAGTTGGTGACAGAGACAAAGGCAGACAGTGAGAAAGAGATAGATAGAAAGTAAAGGGTAAATGAGAGAACTAGAATATGAGAGAGATGGGTGACAGATATGTATGCATTAAGCATTAAAATAGCTGTGTTTCGACATAAATTATTGGGACGTGACTGATGAAAAAAACTGTCATATTACATGATTCTCTTGGATATCATCAAGAAATCACCTCTCTGACGATATTTCACACAGTTTTATACGATTTGCAGATCGAATGTAGTAGAGCAATTCCAGTTGGCATTCTTAATACAGTAAAAAACGTATACATATTACTGTATGCATGCATGTATGCATGTAACTATGTACGTACGTATGTATGTTTGCATGTATAGGTATGTGTGTATGTATGTATGCATGTATGTAGCTGTATGTATGTATGTAGGTAGGTAGGTAGGTAGGTAGGTAGGTAGGTAGGTAAGTAAGAAGTTAGGTAGGTAGGTGGGTAGGTAGGTATGCATGAATGCATGTAT
>NC_068997.1:4261646-4265739 GCF_001194135.2 Octopus bimaculoides
TATATATATATATAGGCAATAATCTGACACTTCCGCGTCTTCCTTCGTCAGGGAACAGACAAAGAGAGAAGAAAAGGAGAAAAAGTCAAACAGAGTTTACATCCTCTCAGCTTCATGGTAGATTGCTAACCACGACACACATTTTTTTCTCTCCTTGTTTCTTTCTGTGTTCCTTTCTGTGGAAGAGCGTAGGGTCGAAACGTTAAAGACATTTTAAATTCCAGAGCGTCAAACTAATACATCTGTTTGTTTTCTACACCACCTTTCTTCGTCTATATTCGAAATATTGAATGCAAGGTAAGTCTACATTAATTCATATATTTGCTTTCTTGTAATTTGCCATGCATTTACTTCGCATTGTTCTGACCTTACTCACGATCCTTTATACAATACGTATGTGTGTGTGTGTGCGTGCGTGTGTGCGTGTGTGTGTGCGTGCGTGTGTGTGTGTGTGTGTGTGCGTGTGTGCGTGCGTTCGTGTGTGTGTGTGTGTGTGTGTGTGTGTGTGTGTGTGTGTGTGTGTGCGTGCGCGTGCGTGTGTGTATGTGTTCACCGGCTTGTCAAAGTAATGTATTATAAGAATGAACAGGTTTATAGGGACTGAATTGGTTTTTAGTAAGCATGAAGGTAAAGTGTATATACATTAATGTATTGCAAGGTGAATATATTATAATGCCAGTGGGAAAAAAATATGTAGGGTATCTTGTCATTATTTGTAAAATGTCCTATTTAATGGTTATGAATTTGGATTAGTGACTTGAACTTTTAGGCTAATTGTATGTATATGGTAGTATGTGATAATGTAAAAGTAGGTAATAAGTTCATGAATATCTGAATGTGAAGAGTTGAGTAGTTTTGCTTATGTTGAGCAAAGTTATTCCAATGTTCTATTATTATAAGATTGCACAAGATTTAATGCAGGGGCTACAATTTGTACCAATATATCCTTGTGCGTATTGTTTATTAATGCATTAAATGTTGATAGGCTGTCCTTCATTAGGAATCGCAAAGGAAATTGTTCTTATATCTCACTGGTTACACAAACGACTATTTTTTTAGTATTTGGACTTCTAACGAATTTTTAAGCAAACTGCAAACGATTAAAGTAGTTCGGACAATGCATGCATTATAGACTTAGCTACTCTATATACTAATTTTGATCTAAGAAGAGATGTATTTAAAGTTATTGATAAAATGGTGAAAGTTTGTTTTTTTATCAAATGGTAGGTATAGGGGATATGCCTGTTTTAGCAAGAGTAGATTGAAGGATATGGTTTGTTTTATCTTTAATAACGTATAGATTGCTTTAGGAGGGAGGATTTTGAAGCATATTAAGTATATTCCGATGGGTAGTAATTGTAGCCCTTTATTAGCATATAAATATTTACCTTCATAGGAAATTAGTTTTCTTAATGGTGTACATCGAAGGAGAAAGATAGGTTTGACATAAAAAAACTTGATGGTTGATATATTCGTAACTACAATTATTTTGAATATAAGCTTGAGAAAATAATATGCAGGAGACTTCGAAGCCACCAGAAATCGTAACTCAGCAGATAATGCTAGATAATCAGGTGTTCATGTGGTTTGTGAATAAAAACGATTTTGTGAGCAATATTTATAATAAAACTGATAACATCAATTTTCACATTGCATCCTTGCCCTGGGCGCTAAATAGAGTTCCTCCAAGGATGGAGTATAACATGATTTCCAGACAAGTTATTAGATACGACAGGAATATAAATGAGGTCGGTGTGTTTTTTTTTTAAAGAATTAAAATGGTAATGATGCGTATGGAAAGTGAAAGTTCCATTAAGAAAATGCTAGCTAAATGTTTTAACTACTGCTTGGGTAGACGTGAAATTTTGAGAAAATATTGAATAATTTCTAGTTTATATCTGAGCAAAGATTTACGGAATGATTAGTTTTAATTAATAATGAATGTAATGCCGTTGATTTACAGTTTGTGAGTAGGTTGGTTATTATTGTGGAAAACGTCTCTTCCACGCATAAATAACAGAGGTTTTGGCTTAAGGTTAAGTAAAAATGTAAGTTTGTTCTTGCGTTAATTTATTTGTAGCACGCGATATTATATTATTTTATAGCTATTTACGTAACAAATCTTTGTTTAAGATAATTTTCAATAATATATATGCTTTCAGGTGAGAATATTGTTTTATTTATATTTTCTATGAATAACGTTTATTTAATAATACCTGCAATGGTTTGTTTCCAAGTCGTAAGTCATTAATACCTGATAGTTAAATGATATGGTATTTCGTTGGTTTAGAGTAGATCGTTTTAATTATGTTTTCATGTTTTGAGTATGTTACTGAGTGGTTCCGTTACGATTTGAGGGTTTTAGTCAATTATGTATAATTTTATATTAGTTATGTGTTTAGGGGAAATGTTTGTTTAAATTCATTTTTAATAATTATGCATTATGCTTAATAAATTTTGATCTATGCTAGTTTGTTCCCACGTCGCGTTGTTTGAAGACGATTGAGCCCTGACAGTTAGAGTGAAATGCTATTCCACTAGTTTAGGTTCTGACAATTTTTAGTTTTAGTTTTCATACTTGAAATATTGGTATTATATTGTGGAGAATGTTCCTTAATTAATCTATATGTTTGAAAATATAGACTGGTCATTCCTTAGGGCATTATTATTTTCGTCCTATGTATTGGCAACATTCGTTTTCGACTAGGTTCAATCATTTTTGTTCAATATGCTTAGTTCGTGAAAAGAAGCAATGTACTTTTTTGAAGATATTTCTGCTTTATATGTAATATTCTTAATCTAAATGCTTCGTAACTATAGGTATGCAGAGAGTTATGTTAAAGATTTCAAATTCGTATTTGTAACGATTAGCAAGAGTAGACCTAATGGGCATATTACGTTCGTGTTTCGCACGAGATTCTTCTCAATTAAGTACCAGGCAGCGTTTAAGTTTTTAATTTTGTTGACGTCGCTGGATTAAATGGTGATGTTTAGGTGTCGAAACCATAATGATATCCGTTAGGCAGCTGATGATGGAAGCATAGTCTCTGAATCTTTTATATCTTGCGTTTTTCGTCGTTCAAAAGTTGCCCTTTCTTCTCGTTGGGTTGAAATTGTCAGAGTTTTTCTGTTCTTTTATAGTGGTTTCCTTGTTTAATTTATAACGTGCATTAATGATGCGTGATTGTACTTAGTAGAGATTCTTTTTTCTGCCTTGAACACTATTTGTTTCAGGTTTTTCGGTTCATGGACATGCTGACTGTGTGTGTGCGTCTGTGCGTATGTGTATGTTTGTTTGTAAAGAGATAAAAGATGGAAAACCATTATATATGGTAGTAACTTATCTATAGGTATTTGTCTACCAGTTGTCTCTTTGTTACTCGTTCGTGCTATGTATTTCTCATAGTCAACTCTTATTCTGTCGGTCTATTTTACCCTGATTAAGAAGTTGGAATTTAAGAACCTGACCAATGTGAACACTTTTTCGGTGCCTATCTATTCTTATATTAATTTCTTTTCATTCAAGACACACACACACACACAAACACACACATACACACACACAGAGGCAGCAGACAGTGCCCCCAGTATAGCCGCTGTCAATGACTAAGAAAATAATGTAAAAAAATTGTGTGTATCTGTGTGTGTGTGTGTGTGTGTGTGTGTGTGTGTGTGTGTGAATTTTGAAAATGAAAAACGTTTAATATTTATTTCTACACAACGTTACGATTGGTATGAATTGCTGTCGCAATCAGGTATCTCATACCTCGATATGTACATAATACCAGCCTGAATCCGAACCCGGAACTCTTACTTCTAGACTAAATGTTATAATGCTAATATTCACAAACTCATTAGTACATGATTTAATTACAAAAATTTCCATCAGTACCTTTTCTGATTTGCTTCTGCTCCATCTTATTTTCTCTTTTTCTTCTTCAGTCACTCTCCTTCTCTCTTTGTCCCCCTCTCTCTCTCTACATATATATGTGTGTGTATGAGAGTGTGTATGTGTGTGAATGTATGTACAATGTATGTACGCGCACACACAGCGATATACATAAAGGGAGAGAGTATATATATATATATATAT
>NC_068997.1:4266176-4268081 GCF_001194135.2 Octopus bimaculoides
GAGAGAGAGAGAGAGAGAGAGAGAGAGAGAGAGAGAGAGAGGCGGGGATAGAAGCCATTATTCAGTATTCAATATTTCAGGATTTTTCGCCATCTTCTGACCAACAGACCCAGAAATGTCAAATACGGTGCCTTCAGCAAATTCTAAAGGACTACTTGCTAATTGATTTCCTGTGTTCCCACCTAAGTTTGGTGAAGTCCTAAACATATTTAACCACCGAATGATTGAATCAATGCTGAACCACAAGAGAAAATCAAGAACATGTTTTCCATGCAAGAATTTCAACCAATACATTGCAATGTATAATTTCGTCCAATAAAATAGTTTAGATTTCCATCCATTTTCTCTGACAATTCTAGCAATAAAAGGAGTAATATTTACCATCAGCACTTCTTTGATGCGTACCTAACGTCCGCCATTATTCTACAATGTATTTGAATTGCAGCGAGTAAATAACTATTTCTCCCATGTTTTTCTTTCTACGTTTCTTTTTGGTCAAACTTAAATCTACGATTTCTTGGTTTCAAAATCGAGAATAGAGGAAAGTTTACATTATTTCCGAGTGGCGGTGGTTGTGGTTTTGGTTGTGTCGGAGGAAGTGGTGGTGGTGGTGGTGGTGGTGGTGGTGGTGGTGGTGGTGGTGGCGGTGGTAGGAATCATTGTGGCCGTCGAAATCGTTATTATCATGGTCTAGCCCAAGTTCAGAAAGTGTTAAATATAACAATAATCATACCCGTTCCAATCATGGCCATCCTGCATTATCTCTTTACAGATAGAGGTATATCTGGGACTACATTCTCCAATCCATTGACGCATTCGTTTATACAAAAACAGCAGTTACTTACTTGCAGGAATTTGGCCGCAATTTTTAGCGGTTGGGTCGCCCACTCAGAACCCCACAAGAGAGATTAATGCCGGTTGCGATAGTCAGAGGTACCTAAAATTTCATAAACCACAAGAAACGGACTGGTGGCTCAAAATCTTGAAATGCCTCACTTCCAGAGGACTGAGACAGACGTACCAGATATATTATATATCCAACAGAAAACAGAGGCAACAGAAAAACGATGACTGAAGGAGGTACGCTGGTCATTCAATTTGGATCTTTGCGAGTGCTAACAGGATGCCAGAATGGTGGACATTTTGCATTCATACATGCTGAGAGAATGGTTATATGTTGGAACGAAGTGTTGTGTGTGTGTTGTGTGTGTGTGTGTGTGTGTCTGTGTCTGTGTATGCATGTGCGTATTGTGTTTTAATATCTCGTTTAGACTTTGCTATGCTAATAACTTGGTGTAGAACTCAATATACATATGCTTCTGACTGAAGTATTAGTCGGGTATAGAGCAGTAATAAGAAATACATGATAATGTAATAACCGATTATCTTATGAACTTTGTTCGCTTACAGCCATTGCCAGTATAAGATAAGTTTAGTGCCAGAGTAACACCTGGTAGTCTCGTCAGAGCCTCAAACATGAAGTGGAAATTATTTTGGAAAGTAAAAACATTTTAACATACATACAAGAAGGCAATTAGGGCTGAGAAAGCAGATGTGTGCCATGTGTGTGTGTGTGTGTGTGTGTGTGTTTCCTTTGAGTTATATTTAAGTTGTTAAAAAAGTCCAAGCCGATTGCTAACAAAGCGACAAGATTCTAGAGTCAAGAATGTTCCCGATGTTCGTCGATATCTGGTTGTGTTGGTTGAGATGCTGATTCAAGCGTGTGCATTTATTCAGTGGAGAATATTTGAAATATCTTACAAATCTTTACCGTGCCATTAATAGATTAGCAAAAGTGCCAGTTTCTTTTGATCTTTCTTCGAAAAACCTAGTACTTCAACCTTTTTTTTAATTTGTTGGTACACAACCTAATGGATGTATGTATGGATGTATATATAAATGTAT
>NC_068997.1:4268400-4270089 GCF_001194135.2 Octopus bimaculoides
ATATATATATATATATATATATATATATATATATATATATATATATATATCTGAGAATGTGAAACGTATGTAGTGTGTTTTGGGAGTCGACATGATGCAGGTGACCAAGAGTAAGGAAGAGATAAAAGGTTGTGAAAGACTGAGAAAAAGAGGAAGGTAAGACAAAAGAGTTCAAAAGAAGTTTGTGGTCAGCAAGTTTGAATCTGAATATTTGTAGTTTGAAGGATATTGTATGCAGGGACGGGGTATATGTTTCTGTTTTCTTCAGGACATTCTCTAACAATGTCAGTATCTTCAATTTTTCTATTGTGGATAAATTGTATCTGTTGGTCTACAATTCTATTTCTTTGATTTTGCTGCAGCAATTCATGATTGGATTCCGTAAAATCTAATTCTTTAAGTTCCAAACAATCTTCGAAAGTGCTGTAGAGTTGTTCTCTCTATCTAAATGAAGTGGTGTTTCATGTACATCGGACTTTTAATATGTTTGAAACATGATATTTTGAAGCTATGAACTGCCTGTATATGTCGGCCACCTGTTTTAGATTCTAGTTTCTGGCCTACACCTGTATGTTTGTGTACGTATTTATCTCTCTCTCTTTCTCTCTCTCTCTGTGTATATATATATATATATATATATTATTATTATTATTATTATATGTATTTATTTTCTCCTAATTAATAAATAACTCGGACAAAATATATTGGTTAATAGATACCAGGGTAGCAAAGATCACGAAATGACTGTGGTGTAACTCCTGTTTATCCGGTTAAAATGTCTTACGTTTAAGCTGGTTCCCATGCATTTCCCTGAAGAGAAGATTCCATTTTTAACATCACCGATTCCTCTCGAAGGTATAATTTGTAATCTTCGAAACATATGTTGGAAATAAAAGTATGCAGTTAACATATGCGTTATACTCCATTCACTAAATTTATATACACACACACATATATATATATATATATATATTTGCATATATATATTTATATGAATACATATGTATATATACACATATATACATAAATGCATATATATTTATGTTTATAGGTTTGTATGTATGTATGCATGTATGCATGTACTTGAACGACACAATAAGAGGGAGCAATATTCCCTATAAAAGACCTGTCGTTTATATTCAATGTCGTATCAGCATTTTCGGTCTATCGTTCCACAAAGGAGCAAAGCATCACATATGAAATTTCTTCATATAATTAGTAAAACAAATAATAAATTCTTTTCGGGTACCAAGTTATATTCGATTACGAATAATCGTATACATGCACACATAGACATCCATGCATACATGCATACATATACACATACATATATACGTAGATACATACATACATACATATATAAATACATATACACACACATACATAATGTATGTATAAACCGACACACATTCGTATATTTGTGTGTGCATGCGCGCGTGTGCGTGTATGTACGTACGTATATATTTGTATGTATAGTAACATCAGATGATGATGGTGGTGTTGCTGATGATAGGCAAATAAATAGATAGACCGCATCTCTATATCTGTATATGAATATACATCGATATGTGTATTCATATACACCTACAGAGATGCAACCTATCTACCTATATGTCTACCATCAACATATATATCAACAATATATATATATATATATATATATATATATGCATGTATGTATGTATATAT
>NC_068997.1:4270099-4281039 GCF_001194135.2 Octopus bimaculoides
ATATATATATATATATGTATGTATGTATATACATATATATTGAGATGTAAATATACACACATGCATACATGATTAAAAAAGCAGATTTGATAAAAAAAATTCCCTCTAGTTCCTTCTAATTCCATTGTCTGCCGTATCCTTTTCATGAATACAAATAAAATCTATTATCAATACTTCGTTATTGCTGTTATAATTGTTGTTTTTTCTATTGTTATTATATATTGTTTATAAATAAAAAATATAATCTCACACCATCTAGATATGGTATACAAAGAGTGTGTATTATACATATGAGGTTTTTCATTACAAGTATTATAGTTGATTTATTTGGAAGATAACAAAACAGTTAGTGTCATAAATCTTAATATATAGAATTCAACATTCGAGTTATCACACAAAATGATGCGGATATTTTTTTTACATTCTGTCTCTTTGTTAGCGTTCTTTAGGTTCGTTCATATCTGTCTACCATACGTACACACATATATCTGTGTGTCTGTGTATATATATATATATATATATATATATATATATATATATATATATATATATATATATATATATATATATATATATATATATATATATATACATGATAGAATAATTTATCCAATATGTGAGTGTGTGTGTTACGTATTTATATGTATGTATATATATATTTGTATGTATATGTATTAATGTATATATATATATATTATATACATTTGTATGCGTGTGCGGATGTGAGTGAGTGTGTGTGTTTGTGTGTGTGTGCATTTTGCATATAATGAATACTATCGCATAATTTCAATAATTATTTTTGTCTGATGTATGCTAACATTGTAGAGGAAAATATTTCTACACTAAAAATTATTAAATTTTAAAAACATAAGGACACATTTATTGAATATTTAGAGGGAAAGGGTTGAGAACCAAAACGTCAAACTATTAAATGGATGATGATGATGATGATGATGATGATGATGAAGATGATGATGATGATGATGATGATGATGATGATGATGATGATGATGATGATGATGATCACGACGACGACGATGATGATGATGGTGATTAAGATAATTGTAATGATGATGATGATAGTAACGATAATGGAGAGGATTTGTAGGTACGTAGGCATATAGGCAAGATAGATAGCTAGAGAGATAGAGAGAGAGAGAGAGAGAGAGAGAGAGAGAGAGAGAGAGAGAGAGAGAGAGAGAGAGAGAGATTCACAAAAGTTTGTGTGGTGTGTGTGCGCGCGCGCGAGTGTATGTACATGCCTGTTTGTGAATACAGGTTGCAGGAGGTATTCGTCGACATTTTATTGTCACTACATACATTATTCTCTTCAGACCAAATAAAAGGTATTTATTCTGTTTCGGGTCCGCTGTGGCACATAAAATGCTAACATAAGACATGAAAAGCCTTGCAGTTAGTGTTGTCATACCTGTGAACTTCAGTAATTTAATATTTGCTAACTTATGAAATTTTGCAAGATCTTCTGTACTCAAAGTTCGGATGAAATTGGAAGCATTTTGCGTGTATATTTCAACTGCATCAAAAACAAAAATATACTAAACGTTTCGACATTCTAAAGATACCGCTATTCAGTAAACGGTTCCGAAAGATTATCAGCAATGACCCTGGAAATTCAATGAAGCCATAGCCACTGAGCCTCATATGCCGGAGTGATCTGTCGGGACTGTAGCGCGTAAGGACATTCGATATAAGTCATAGTTGCTGAAGAGAGAACTATTCATATCTACAAAGACCCAAGAAACTGTTTACTCTGTGCCAAGCAGTTGCTTAACAAGGTTAAAACTCCTCGCGATTAATAGCAAGCTTTGGTTTTCTCTAGTAAGAAAAACATCGACCAAAACCAAACGTCTGACAGGATAATGACGTATGATAAAATGCAGAAGCTTCTAATCTCCCCTGAGTGATGTACACAAAGTTTCCAGCAACTATGATGGCTTTAGGAGTACTGAGTAAGAAAGGTACATCGGCCAACTCTCATCTTTCCACAAGGCTTTAGGATCAATGCTTTTGGATACGCTGAGATATTGGACCGTGGATGGATAAAGTACGCAGTAGAAGGCTATATGTTTTCAACATGACCCAGCACCTTCGCACAAGCCCCTATAACTCAGGAATGGATGACCGTCGATCTTCATGATCATATAGCACCAAACTTGTGGACTCCTTACTTGCTAGATTTAAATCCCATGGACTACTACGCTTGGAAAACTAATCGACATTCTCACAATATTATAGCTTCACTGAAGGCCCCTATTGCCCCGAAGATGTTCAAAATCAATAGCAACCATTTAATACAGCAAAGTTAGTGCTTATTAAAATACATTTCACTTTCAAAATCTAAAGAATTCAATTATTTTATGAGCACCTATTTTCACAGTCATGACCGTTCTGGTTCAGACACTGCTTATAACGCGAGGAAATGGAATCACAAGCACCAAGAAATACGTCGTTGAGTATTTGTGCGCATTCGTGTTTAATGGCTACTCCCGCCCCCAATTCACAGTAAATATACTGTGACACTCTATCATGCCTGTTGACTATCGGCTGCTCACGGAGACGACATGATCGATGGTTTCATTTTGTTTACAAACACGTCATCTTGGGCCACTGCCTTTCTTTAAGATATTGACCTCGTGGCTTCCTGCAGGTAGGCATTGATCCTGAGTTGCTATGATAGAGCGTTCTGTCTCAGATTTTAAGCCAGAAGACGCTAGCCATTGACCAGTGATCGTTGACCATTGGTTATTATTATTATCAGTAGTAGTAGTAGTAGTAGTAGTAGTAGTAGTAGTAGTAGTAGTAGTAGTAGTAGTAGAAGAAGAAGAAGAAGAAGAAGAAGAAAAAGAAGTAGTTTTATCATTATCAGAATGGTGGTGGTAAGCTGTAAGAAAGCCATTGAAGACGAAATGGAATTGGATTGAGGCTCATCGCTGGATAAAAAGTGCTTGACACAAGCCATCACTTTGTTTGGTTTCAATTTCTTTGTGCGTGCCTTTACCTACATTCATATTCTTTCAAGCATGATCCATTAGTTATAGCTTCTTTCTTCACCACTTTCAGATATTCTGCAAGAGATGTCATGTAGGTTTCTAATTCTCTTCTGACAGAAAGAAAAACCACCGGTGCGTTCGGTTGCACATGAACAAGCAATGTTAATGTAACCTTAACCGTCATCCTTTCGGACTCGTTGATATAACAAACCACCCAGAAACGACTGATCAGCGTGATTTTTAGACAATCAGACGAGACATTTCGTGAGACTTGCTCCAAACGTTTGCATTCTGGGTCCCTGAAATCTTAGAATTAGTGGACTTAATCCATTGCCAGGTTTAGCACAACCATCTGATTCTTAAGTACTATTAGAGGATTTCACACTATTACAGTTATTCAGCATTCTGTCTGTCTCCCCGGTTTTAGCATAACTTTCCCTATTTTTCTCACTAGTCATGGAGTATCTGAAAAAGAAGCCGTAAAGTCAAGGGCACTGCCCTATACCTCTCCCTGGGTAGTAAAATGATTCACAGTTGGAATTCGCATCAATTATTCCAGTTATTAACCGCGTATTTCAATACGTTTTTAGCAGATATTGTGCATGAATTAATGCTCCTCTGTCTTCCAGCTCTTCACCCAGTTCTTCTTTTTGCCAATACTGTCATCAGATATTATGTTACCTTCTCAACATGGCCACTAACTTCACGAAAATTACGTTTAACATAGCTTTCTTACGTTTTTGTATTTTTTCCATTTTATTTTACTTCATCTTATTGACTTATTTTGCTATCCAGCAGAATAGAAGAAGAAATGATTGCACAAATTTTAATAAATTATCTCGGTTGGTCGACAGGAAAAATTATTCAGGAATTATTTAACGTGGATTTTAACTAAAAAACAACAATCGGAATCTTCTTTCGTGATTCAAAATTACAGCTTCGTACACAATGATAATGCAGTCTCATATATACATGTATATATATATATATATATATATATATATATATATATATATATATATATATTGTTATTGTTATGTATGTATGTATGTATGTTTGTATGTTTGTATGTATGTATGTATGTATTATGTATGTATGGAAATAAATGAAATAAATATGAGTTAATGACTTCCTGCCGAAAAATTCTTGGATATGCTGAAAAAAATGTGACAGTTGGATTTCTTCATATGAAAACGAAATGACATGGAGAGATTTAGATTTAACATTAGTATTTTTAATATTTGTTCTCTAATTTCATAATATTTACTTGCATTTGTCTGGGTAGGGATAGCTTGTAGGGTGGAGGTACCCAAAAATGTTTATTTCATTTTTTCTGTTTTGTTTTGCTATGTTTTTTACCTTTTGTTCCTTAATTTTCAATATTGGCAAATCGTATATTTCAATATCGGAATGATATGGAAGTGTCAAGGTTTAGCGGTGGTGGATCATTTCATTCTACCATAACCGTTTCCTTGGAATCACAATTTGAAATGTCAGCAGCTTACAGATTTCCACCATAACAAGCATAAGAGAATATTTGGGATTTCTTTTAATATGTTTTTTTTTTGTCGCTTTTCTCCGGAAACCTGTAAAAAGTGTTCCTCTGCACCTTGTCTTTATTATCGAATGAAAGCAGTTCATTCTTAATTTTTCTTCTTTTTTTCCATTTTACCGAATTCCGAGAAAGTATTGTTAAGTTAAGAAATTAGATCTTTTGTTATAAAATCACCAACTGTCATGGAAAGCGGGGGAAGTAAATAGAATCTTCAGTAAATAGTTCTTCTCCATTTTCTCGTATTCTAAATAAAACGCTTTCAATAGGCGATTCGCTATCGTTTCTTATACCAGAATATAACCCTGTTTCACTACTTTCCTAGCAACTACAAGCAATACTGGCGAAAAAGAAGGCGATTATTCGCAGATATTATCGAAATTCTCGTCTTTTCAGCCAGCGAAATTGCAATCTCAGCCTGTCCATTTGAACAAAGCAAACAAGACGAAGCCTCGTCGTGGTGTAAAAGTGAACAATATCGTGATTAAAGTCTTTTTTATTCGGCAATACGTCACCGTTCTGGTTTCTGACACATATCTCATATATCATGAATTGACTTTCATTCACATTGACGATTCATCAGATTGGATATATGACGTAAATCAGCCAGTCATACCGATAGATTGCCAGCCACGCCGAACGTCAGACGCCATAGATTTTGCGCTCCTAGGTTAGAAACCGATTACTGTAAAGAAAATTATTACGGATTAACAATAATAATAATAATAATAATAATGATAATGCCCTGATGCAATATCAGGCAGTGGCTCTCATGGCTTCTCATCTTAACTGATTGGGAGTGTTATCATGTACATGTTTTGTCATGGTATAAAACATGGGCTACAGCAAATATTCTGCTTAATACCACAGATTTGCTTGTCAGTTGTTTGACCTTAACCAGTTGAGCATGTCCCTTAGTGGCTGACGATATGTGCATTTCTGATCACGAGCAGAAGTCGTGGGGGAGCATCATAGTCATGTGTTGAGAGGAATTCTTTGGGGTTTGGATAATTCACCTTTGAAAGCATGGGTATTTCGTTCGACATCCTCAAACAACCTTTATTCAAGGACATTTTGAGTGGGATGGGCTACATGACCTGAAGAAAATTCTAACTGGGCCCCACCTGCGAGGTCATGCGCTCTTTATCTTGATATAAGACCACTATATACTCTCTCTCTCTGTCATTATCTCTCTCCCTATCTTTCTGTATGCATGTGTGTGGGTGCGTGTGTAAGAGAGAGAAAGAGCGAAAGAGAGAAAGAGAGAGTAAGCAAGCATGCATTTGTTCAATCTAGGTACATACATACAAATACACACGGAAACACAAAACAAACCCACGTACAAGATCACACACATACCCACGTACACACTCACACATGTATTCGTTGGGTGTTTTCGCTTGAGTTTGAGTATGTCGATCTACAATAAATATATAGGCATGCAAGTTTAATCTCTCCTCGGAAACCAAAGATCTAAAAGATGATTACCTCTTCGTAAGTGGATGAATCATAAATCTATCCGGTAGATAAGCCGTGGTCGGTAGACTAATATGTGTATGTGTGTGTATGCGTGCAGGAGGGGTGTACACGGGCGTAGACGCACACACACACACACACACACACACACACACACACACACACAAGTGAGAGGGACGCAGAGCAGGAAGGAAAGTGACATGCAAAGAAGTGAGTTATATGATATATTGACAGTTATGACATACCTGTCTCAACTAAGCTTAGATAAATATCATCACATCATCATCAACATCACCATCGTCGTCGTCGTTAATATCATTATTATTATTATTATTATTATTATTATTATTATTATTATTATTATTATTATTATTATTATTATCATTACTATCATGATCATCGTTGTCGTCATCATCAACGTCATCAACATCATTATCATGAAAGCGACGAGATGGCAGAAACGTTAGAACGCAGAGCTGTCCTTGGCTGCATCTCATTATTCTTCATGTTCTGAGATCAAATTCCGCCGAGGTCAACTTTAGCTTTCATCCTTTCGTGGTTGATAACATAAATACCAGTCTAGCTGTAGAGTCACTGTAATCGATTTACTCTTCGCCTGAAATTGACCTTGTACCAAAATTTGAAACCATTATTATTATTAGTATTATTATTATTATTAGTAGTAGTAGTAGTAGTATTTTATGTTTAACTTTTGCTTTGCATTTGTACAAGTTGGCTCCAAATCTCACCCAGAGACCTCAAGAGACAACAAGTTAGAAGTTCATGCTGGTGTTATGCCTAGGGTACCATATATTTGGATTTGTGCATAGTGTTGTTCTATGAACGTTTAAGAAAACATAAGAAAATTATTTGCTTGCTTTAAAATTTGAGATTACATAGACAGTATTTTACGTAGGATATTGGCAGTTCCCATGAGTACTATCTTCTGAATTTCTGCCATTTTGGAGTTTCTTGGTATCTGAGCTACGCAGCAATCAGCCCCTTTAGCTGTCATTCATAGGACACCAATGACAACAGGTATTGTTTTAGTCTTCAGATTCCACATTTTGCTAATTTCTATTTCAAGATCTTTATATTTGCTCAGTTTTTGGTAGGTCTTGACAGATACGTTTATATCGATTGGGACAGTCATATCAATGAGGAGGCATGATTTTTGTTTGAAGTCTTTCAATATGATGTCTGGCCTATTTGCATCTATCTTTCTGTGAGATTGAATGGTGAAGTTCCAGTGGAGTGAGATATGATCATTTTCAAGCACTGGAGGTGGTTTATGTTCCCATCAGTTTTTATCATGATGCAAGTCCAGGTTTTTGAAAATTACCCAGTGAATATATTGTGCAACTCTATCATGCCTGTTGAGATACTCTGTAGGCGCAAGAAAACTGCACATGGAGACAACATAATCAATGGTCTCATTTTGTTGTTGACATACACGACATGTTGGGAAGCTGCCGTTCTTTAATATGTTGGCCTGGTAGTTCCTTGCAGGTAGGCATTGCTCTTGGGCTGCTATGATAAACCATTCTGTTCCTGATTTTAAGCCAGAATCCCTTATTATTATTATTATTATTATTATTATTATTATTATTATTATTATTATTATTATTATTATTAAATATTCAATAAACATAATATTCTAAAGATTTTAGCTCAGATGATTACTTTCGTATTGTGCTGACATTGGCAAACATAAAATAGACCAAGCTATCCATACACACATGTGATTAGAAATACACACTGATACAAATATATTGATACATAGTATATCTATTACCAATTTATATGTATGTGTGCGTGTGTGTGCGTGTGCTTGTGTGTGCGGGTATGAGCACGCTCGTCTGTGTGTTTCTGCCTGTATATATATATGTATACACACACACACACACACACACACACACACACACACACACACATATATATATATATATATGTGTGTGTGTGCGTGTGTACATATATATATGCATATATACATATGTATATATATATATACATACATACATACATATATATATATATATATGTGTGTGTGTGTGTGTGTGTGTGTGTGTGTGTGTGTGTGTATGTATGTATGTATGCATGTATGTATGCATGTGTGTATAGTAATACGTGTATATGAGTGAATATTTGCATGATACTTTGTATTATGTGTTATGTAATACCTTTCTCTATCCGTTTGATTTTATTAGTTCCCTACTACCCTCTCTGCAAACTATGGGTGTGTGTGTGTGTGTGTGTGTGTGTGTGTGTGTGTGTGTGTGTGTGTGTGTGTGTGTGTGTGTTTTAAATGATATTACTATCTGTTTCTAAGCGGTTGCGAGGGGAGAGAAGTTATTGATCACACGCAGTCAACTACTTTCATCCAGAATAGTAGAATAAGAATTAAAGAATGAGTATTAACCATATCGAGAACGAAATTCTTTTAATTTCCGTTAAACGAACACTTAATCTCAGTACTTGCAATAACATACACTTTCATTAACCTCATATCTATTTCTATTTCACTGTGAGTTTGTGTGTGCATGTGTTTGTGTATGTGTATATATTATTATTATTATTATCATTCTTATATATATATATATATAGAGAGAGAGAGAGAGAGAGATAGATAGATATAGATATGGATAGATGATAGATAGATAGATATATTCCTCGTCTCTTTCCATCTCTCTCTTTGACACCGTTTGTGACCGGACACATCTCTCCCTCTCTGTTTCTACCACAGTTTATTTCTCTCTCTCTCTCTCTCTCTCTCTCTCTCTCTCTCTCTCTCTCTCTCTCTCTCTCTCTCTCTCTCTCTCACTCTGTTGCATATGTATATGCATGTATCTATGTATATATATATGGTTTATATGTATATATATATATTTATGTATATGTATATAGATTTATACATATATATATATATGTATATCTATATTTATAAATATACCTACACATATATGTATGTGTGTGCGCGCGTGTGTATGTGTTTGCTTGTGTGCATCTGCTCGCGTGTATCTACGTATATCAATTACCGATCTGGTTAGGTTTATATTAACGAAATAATCGAACTAAGCTTTAATATTTAATAATATTTCATATTTAACCAAAACTAGCAAAATCAAACTATAAATGCCCCTTTGAACAAAATATGAGGTGGCTTTACGATGTTTACACATTTGCGAAATGTTGAAGAAATAAGGAAGATTATGCATTCATGAATACAAATGCAAACATTATGTGTGTCTGTGTGTGTGTGTGTGTGTGTGTGTGTGTGTGTGTGTGTGTGTGTGTGTGTGTGTGTGTATGTGTGTGTGTGTGTATAAACACATAGATGTGTATGTATACATACACACAAATATATAGATGAGTATATATATATGTTTAAAAAGACAAAGGTTTACGTCTTCATTTGTTGTGAGAATTAGAAGGCATTAAATTCTATTCATCATGGCGGATCTACACCAGTTCTCTCTTCTTCCGTCTATCTGGTCCTCGTGTAGTTTTGGTCTGTCTTGCAGCAACAGCTCTTGTTATTCTCAGGCAGGCTGTTTTACTGCTCTCTTTTTTCCAGCTTCCGTGCCATTATAACCTTGGCTTCTCGATTGACTGGCAGACAACATATCCTCTGCCACCCGGAACTGATGCCCTGCCAAGATCTTTTGCAGCAGCCTGGACTAGATTCACAGGATTTTCTTATGTCGTAATTCTACTTCATAAATGACTTGTAAGGTTTCCTATAGGCAACGTAGCTGGAAAGTATGGAGCGTCTTATACCTTCACTGATATTTTCTATGCTCTAACAGCTTAAAGAATTCTTGGCAGCACTTCTGCTCTTTATTGCCAGATCACTATCCTGGTCATGACTCGTTGTATAGAACAGATTTAGATTCACAATACACATCAAGAATATGCGTGTTAGGAATCTGACCCTGAAATATGGTTCGTCCTTCGGAATTACTTCCGTTCGCATCCCTTCCTAAGCATCCGTCACAACTGGCCAGAAGGTGTACACAAAATTTACTAAGTTGCAACTACGACGAAATAAGTATTTGTCGCATTAGCGATTACTTCTGGGGCGACTACATTTCTGAAGTATATTGTTTTTAACAGTATATGTCTTGAAAATTAGTTTCCCCGGATGAAAATCCACTGCATTTGGCGTTTAAATAGCGCACCTAACTTATGTAGCATTGATATTATTTTCATTACAGAGCTCCTTCTAATGCATAATTTGAATATATAAGATTGTGTATATGTATACACACACATGTACACAAAAACACACACCCACACATACGCACAAACGCGCGCACACCCACACACGCACATACACAGACATACACACTCACACACACACTAATATACAGAGTTAAACACAATATCTGCATCTATCGTCATATTGTTTCTCTTATTTAATCATATGCACGTATGTGTCTGCTTGAATATACATATTTGTATGTGTGTATACATGTTTCAACATGTGAACTCATATACCAAAATTAAATAGTTATGTCGGCAGATAGAAATATAGATAATATATTTGTTCATCCATATTATTAATGTACAGCATAAGTATATAGCTACAGATGTAAACTGTTACATAGCAGGAAAGCTCTGTAACTAGGAGAATATATATCTATATCTGTATGTATGTGTACATAAGCACGCGCGTGGGTGCGCCTGGGCGCGTGTGCTGGTGTGTGTGTGTGTGCGCGCGCATGTGTATGTGTGTGTGTCTATATGTGCTCAGGCACGTGGATGAGCGTGTGAGCGCATTCAAATGTCTATCGGTGTATGTATATATATATATATTTATTTATATATATATATATATATATGTGTGTGTGTGTGTGTGTGTGTGTGTGTGTGTGTGTGTGTGTGTGTGTGTGTGTGTGTGT
>NC_068997.1:4281377-4284119 GCF_001194135.2 Octopus bimaculoides
CACACACACACACACACACACACACACACACGTATGTATGTATGTGTATTGCGCTCGTGCATGCCTGAGATGTTTGCATGTATATTTAGATAGATAGATACATACATACATACATACATACATACATACATAAATACATGGATAGATAGATAGATAGATAGATAGATAGATAGATAGATAGATAGATAGATAGATAGATGATAAACTAATTAGAAACTTGGGTAACCTCACAGCATATGCTTTTAACTGACAACATTATCATTGTCCTACTGTGACAAGTAAATACTGTGGATAATCTACCGGACTTTTCTTTCTCTCGCTGTGCTTGGTGGTGGATTAAATCTGTCTGATTAGTTTCAGAGTTTATTATCGCTTCATCACAGATCGATTGCACATTTCCTGACAATATTAGCTTTTAGCCATTTTAAAGACACGCAAAATCTGACAGAAACTAATTGGTTTGTTTAATTTGCATAACAGCGCAACCTTTGGATGCGTAGATTAATTATTTCAATAATATCAAAATTATACACACCGTGTTGCCCCTAATTTTTCTATCATTATATTACGTTTCTCTTAATTAATTCGTTTTCACTACACTTTCACTGTTATGCTAATGAGACAAACCCATATAGCTCTGTCAGTGATTGTGTGTATACTATATATAACTCTATAACAATGTTTTACATCTGGTCAGAAAGCTAACAGCCGATCTCTGATGAGGCAGTAATAAACTCTGAATCTATTTCAATTTATTTGCTACTTTATTCAGAGTCCTGAAGTTAATCCATGAGGTTTTAACTTTCCTAGAAAGGGGAAAATGTGTGCTTTAAAAAAACAAGCTCCAAAGAGTTAGCTCTACATTCTTAATCATCATATTACCATAACATGCTAACTGTGAAAGTGCATGGATATCAGTGAGGATTTGATACACTGAATTACTTACTCAGTAAATTAGCGGCAGGGCATTTAACATGTACTCTTAACGTGTACTCTAAATGTGTACCCTAAACATGTACCCTAAACGTGTACTCTTATAATGGATGACAGAGTACTTCCAAGTTCAGTTCCTGTAACTTGAGCAGCGTTCTTTGTGCAGCATGTGGTCGAGCATTGTCTTGCAAGAGAATTGGTCTGTCTCTATTGACCAATCTCAGGTGTTTAATTGCAAGTTCACTCATCATTTCATCCAATTGATTGATGTATACATCCGCTGTAATTGACTTACCAGGTCTCATGAAGCTGTAGTGGATGACAGACACCATTAGCTTTTTTTGGTGAATGTTCTTTCTTGGATTGTGATTTGGGACTTCGTCTCAATCCAACCACCGTGAAGAACGTTTGCTATTGTTGAAAAGAATCCATTTTTTATGACACGTAACATTACGATGCATAAATGGTTCGCTTCTTATGCCGTGACAGCAAAGAACAGCAAGTTACATGAGGATGTGTCATTTTATGCTCGTTCAGTTCATGCGGTACCCTCTTATACAGCTTCTTTTCCTTGCCGATTTGTTTCAGATGGTCCAATACAGTTGGAATCGCAACATCAAACCTTGCTGATAACTCACGCGTAGTTTGAGATGTATCTACTTCGACTACAGTTTCGGGCTCATCAACATCCACCTTGGTCTCAGGTCTACCACAGGACTGATTCTCAAGTGTAAAGTCACCAGACTGGAACTTCCCAGATGTACAGTGCGCTCATTGGCCACATCTTCACCAAACACTTCATTGATGTTTCGAGCTGTCTGGAATGCATTGGTTCCACGACGAAACTCATATTCATAAACAACACAAATTTTTAATTTCGCAAAAATTGATTTACAAGAGAAAACTTACAATATAATTCCACACCATTATTGCATTTCGAAAAGTGATGGTGTAACTCTTCAGTCTTGTAAAACAAAGAATTGTCAGGATAAAACATTAGAGTTAACGACTGTCAAACTTGGTGCATATGAAAATCGGCCATTTCATTCTTAATGACCTGGTATATATATATATATATATATATACAGAAACCATCCTTAAACTCATTCCAATACAATGGTAAAAGACTATTAAATGAATGGTGAATAGGAAGGGGGACACCCCTTCTCTCTCTCTCTCTCCCTCTACCTATCTTATTTCTTTACTGCCCACAAGGGGCTACACACAGAGGGGCAAACAAGGACAAACAAACGGATTAAGTCGATTATATCGACCCTAGTGCGTAACTGGTACTTATTTAATCGATCCCGAAAGGAGGAAAGGCAAAGTCGACCCCGGCGGAATTTGAAATCGGAACGTAGCGCCAGACGAAATATCGCTAAGCATTTCGCTCGGCGTGCTATCGTTTATACCAGTTCCCTCTACCTATCTGTCTATCTGTCTTACTATCTATCTATCTCTCTCTCTCTCTCTATCTATCTATCTATCTATCTGTATATATATATATATATATATATATCTCCATCCATCCATCCATCCATCCATACATCTATCTATATATCAACCAATCTTACCTACCTATATTTCTATTTATCCATCTCCATTGTCATCGAACCTCACCCAAAAGAACAAAAACAATGTTCTCTTCTAAACAAAACCCCCCAAAAACTTTTGTTCTATATAAATAAACAAGCTGTTTATACATTCACAAAATATTATTTGACAAGTTCGAGAAAGGAAAGAAAGCGTTAGTAATAATAAAGAAATAAAAAGATTTTTTATCCAAAATCCTGACTACTTTTTTTCGTT
>NC_068997.1:4284242-4287720 GCF_001194135.2 Octopus bimaculoides
TATATATATATATATATATATATATGTATGTATGTATGTATATATGAATTATTTCTAAGCATGAATTATATATAGACACATATATTTGTATATCTATTACACATATACTATTTATTAATTAATTAAATTTTGGCAACTCTATATAAGTACTATCAGAATGAATATATAGAACCATAAAATCATAAAAATTCTAAGTAGAACCAAAATATTTGAATAAATCAATTTTGTCTTTAAGATACTTGGAAATATAAAGGTTTCCTTTTTAATTTGTTATGAAATAACATAACATGACATTCTGATATTGGCTGGTAATGAATTCAAGGATCGTGGAATGACATACTAAGATTCTATGGTTTAAAGAATACACGAGCTAAACTTAAAAATGAAACTTTAAAGTCTCGTTCATATATTTAAAGTCTCGTTCATATATTTAAAGTCTCGTTCATATATTTTGGTGCAGCGCCAAGCAGACGATTATGGAGAAAAATACATATTTTGGAATTTATGGGAAAAATAGATTGATAATCAATTAGCGGTCAATTAATGTCAGTGTTATGTGTTCACATCTGTTTGGTCTTTTATCAAAGCAAACACAAATATTTGGAATGGTTCTGGAGCTATTTCGGTTTAGTTTTGTTAATTGCAATCAAAATATCATTACAATAAGCCACATTGCAAACGATAAAACATAGCAATCAGATGTTTTCATTCGGAACTGACTAAATCCTATGTAGACAATTCATGTCGCATAAGCATTTCTGGTGAATATTTCTGAGATCATCAAAGTTCAAGTACCTGATCTGTAGAATGTCAACCACCACATATTTTTCCTGCTCGTGAGAAACTTATATAAAATACAAATCTGTAAAGTAGGTATTGTCATTGTATTTATATTATAACTCAAACCAGACAAGAACACTTTAGGTTTTGCGTATTTTTCCAATTTGTTGGATGTGAACCAGTCTAGCATGCGTTACGTGTGTGTGGATGTGTCTGTTTGTCTGTCTATCTGTCTGTCTGTCTGAATGCATGTATGTATGTATGTATGTATGTATGTATGCATGTACGCATGTATATGTTTGTGTCAAGTCACCTTCAGTCACTAAGTCACCAAGATTGCTTGGTAATGACAGTGGTTTAGTTGGACACTCTGCAGGATGGAAAACGAAATCCGTCAAAGTGTGGATTCATTCAGTAGATTTAAAAGATATACAACAGCTGAGAAAGAGAGAGAGGGAGAGAGAGAGAGAGAGAGAGAGACCCATAGACTTTGTTTAGAAATTTCTCTAGGAGGAAAACTTTGATGCAATACCTTCAATTTTTTTTCCAGTCAATGATGTAGACCAGTTCGTTTTAGGCAAATGCGTAGGTCGTGCTGATAGCAGAATTGGCCCAGTGCAAAACCTTTCCTCACTTTAAAAGGCTTGGGCCACTGACACCGCGTCGCTTTGAACATTTCTTCTGTGTTGCATAAGAGAAAATAAGACACAGGTTTTAAACACAAAGGGATTTATTCAGTCAATGATATTATTGCTGTTTCCTTTCAATATCTTGAGCCATCTTAAGGTAGCGAGCTGGTAGAAACGTTAGCACGCCGGGTGAAATGCTTAGCGGTATTTCGTTTGCCGCTATGTTCTGAGTTCAAATTCCACCGAGGTCGACTTTGCCTTTCATCCTTTCTCGGTCGATTAAATTGCGGTCTGGCATTGTCATGGTGGAAGCCAGCACTTTTATGATTAGAAAGTGCAGGATGTTTTTGGTGGGTTAATGCGTTGTGTCCTTGAGCAAGACACTTCATTTCACGTTGCTCCGGTGGAGTCAACTGGCATAAGTGAGTAGTACCTCTATTTCAAAGGGACAGCCTTGTCATATTGTGTATCACGCTGGATCTCCCTGAGAACCAAAGCCTTGTGAGTGGATTTGGTAGACGGAAACTGAAAGAAGCCCGTCGTACATATGTATATATATATATATATGTGTGTGTGTGTGTGTGTGTGTGTGTGTGTGTGTGTGTGTGGATGTGTTTATGTTTCTCTGTTTGTCCCCCAACAACGCTTGACAACCGATGCTGGTGTGTTTACGTCCCCGTAACATAGCAGTTCGACAAAAAGAGACTGATAGAATAAGTACTAGGCTTACAAAGAATAAGTCCTAGAGTGTATTTGCTTGACTAAAGGCGGTACTCCAGCATGGCCACAGTCAAATGACTGAAACAAGTAAAAGAGCAAGAGTAAAAGAGTATGTATGTAAGTATGTGGTGGGTGGGTGATTGGGTGAATGTGTGTTTGCCTGTGTAGACATGCAAGAGTGAATGTCTAAGAAGTCGCTTTGTCAAATTTGTTTTTATTAGCGTTTCTGTTTTTGTCTTTTTTTACTGGATATACTTAAAATGTGTACGTGAGTACGTATGTTTGCGCACGCGTATTTTTATGTGTATGTATGTATGTGTGTGTGTATGTGTGTGTACGTGTGTTAATTTCTTACTCGTCCTACAGAATCTACACCTAGTTTACTCAAGCTGCACTACGTCTTTCACTCCAACTTTAACCTAACAAATACTCGCATTGTTATACATTTTCTTCTCATTGTTATACATTTTCTTCTTAATTTCTTTAACCATTGAAATATATTTCAATGGTTAAAGAAATTAAGTTGTATAGTTTTGCAGTCGCTTCTTTTGTGTGTATTTTTCCCCCTTTCTTCTTGATTTTTTTATGCTTCTTTTACCTGTATTGTTTTGTTTTTGGGTGGGGGGGTGTTTTTCTTTTTTCTTGAGATATTTCTGATAACTTTGTGTGAATGTGTAAGGATCGGTTAATTCTGATACAATGAGTCGTGAAAATTCTTTAAACATAAAGAAAAAAATTCAATGCAATTTGCTTGAATTCATTTGTTTAAGTGAGGCAGGCGAGACAATAACTACAAATGTACCACGGCTTGCTATCTATCCTTGATATTGTCAACGCGACAAATGACCGAATTACTAAATACGTCATACACAAACTCACACAATGTGATCGAGCTAGGAAGACACATAATTCTAAATTACTTCAGTTCACTTGGCTATGTGGCAGGATGGTTACAGCTGTCGTTGTTGTTGTTGTTGTTGTTGTTGACGACGACGACGACGACGATGATGATGATGATGACGGCGATAATGGTCATTAAATGTGTATGTGTATGTGTTGTTTGTTTGTTGGCCCTCCGTCGCTTACGACGACGAGGGTTCCAGTTGATCCGATCAACGGAACAGCCTGCTCGTGAAATTAACGTGCAAGTGGCTGAGCACTCCACAGACACGTGTACCCTTAACATAGTTCTCGGGGATATTCAGCATGACACAGTGTGACAAGGCTGACCCTTTGAATTACAGGCACAACAGAAACAGGAAGTAAGAGTGAGAGAAAGTTGTGGTGAAAGAGTACAGCAGGGTTCGCCACCATCTCCTGCCGGAGCCTCGTGGAGCTTTAGGTGTTTT
>NC_068997.1:4288053-4288712 GCF_001194135.2 Octopus bimaculoides
TATATATATATATATATATATATATATGCATATATATATGCATGTGTGTGTGTGTGTGTGAAATATATATATATGTGTATAATAAAACTGTTAGGCTGTTTTAATTGTAGCAAGCTTTATTCAGTTGTTATTTGTGTGTGTGTGTGTGTGTGTATACAATTATGTATGTGTGTGTCTATGTAATGTATGCACGTACGTTCGTACATGCTATTTATTAACCATTCCCATTCATAGTATTTTATTCTTATTTACTTTACCAATAAATCGTGGCTGGATTTCAGACAAACAAAAATACCTTTGAGAAGCGTTATTCTAAAACAACAGAAGGCGCATAATAATAACAATAACAACAATAATAATAATAATAACAATAATAATAACAATAATAATAATAATAATAATAATAATAATAATAATAATAATAATAATAATAACAATAATAATAATAATAATAATGATAATGATAATAATAATAATAATGATAATAATAATAATGATAACAATAATGATAATAATAATATTGGTAATAATAATAATAATAATAATAATAATAATAATGATAATGATAATAATAATAATGATAATAATAATAATGATAATAATAATAATAATAATAATAATAATAATAATAATAATAATAATAATAATAATAATAATAA
>NC_068997.1:4289297-4291195 GCF_001194135.2 Octopus bimaculoides
ATATATATATATATATATATAAATTCGTTTTTTAAATCTTAAATTAGTTTGCAAGTGATATTTATACCTTTCCCAATACCATTAATGATGTAGTTAAAGACGTATAGTAAAGACGTTTCCGAATTGCCTCGGATGCATATGGTCAGAAATCCATCTCACTTCTAAGTTTTCTAAGCAAGTATCTACAGTCATATGCTTGATTCAGTCACTGCCTTGGGAGTGGCGTTTTTGCTGATCGAAAACTAAAGAGAAGTTCGTTTTATATATGGTCCCCAAAAATAAAATATGCATCTTTACACATACATATATGATATATACATAAATAGCGTAGACCCCAGGGAAAACAAGGAGTTAGTACTCCAAAACGTGGAGCTCAGGTTCAAAATATCAAGTATTGTAATGTTTACGTGTCTCGTATATAGAGTGTGTGAGTGAGTGTGAGCATGGGTTTGTGTGTGAGTGTGCGTGTCTGTGTGTCTCTGTCTGTGTGAGTGTATGTGTATGTGTGTATGTATGCGTGTGTGCGTATCCGTGACTGTATTTGTGTGTCTATATGCGCGTCTCTGTATAATTTTCACCGATGCGTAACGCAGAAAGATATCTACCTCAACCAGACGGTCGTTAAACCTGTTCTTTCGAATAAAAAGAAATTCATTTTCACATTCGTTCCGCCAAAGTCCTGCAGACGATCTCTTGTCTATGTCGCTGTCGTAAATTTACAATGAACCAATGTCTGCTTCCTGAATAAACTAATAGAAAACAGCATTATCGCTTAAAAAGAATGACGTAAAATATTAGTAGTAGTAGTAGTAGTAGTAGTAGTAGTAGTAGTAGTAGTAGTAGTAGTAATAATAATAATAATAATAATAATAATAATAATAATAATAATAATAATAATAACAATAATAATAATAATTCACGAATGAATGCCCTAAACTTGCGTAAAAGTACTACAAGTTGTGGCGACACGATCAGGTAGTAAAAGTGCTACATTGGAAACTGCAAAAAGGTGTGGCTAGAGAGAGGCAAGACGTTGTATGAACACAAACCGCAGAAAGTAGCAGAGTCGGAGACTAGCAAAATCTTCTGGGATTTCCCAATCCAAATAGATCAGGTGCTAGAGCATAACAGACCGGACATTGTGGTGGTGGTGTACAAGATGCACCACACATGCTACATAGTTGATGTTGCATGCCCCTTTGCCCCAGGAATAGTCAAGAAGGAAGGCGAAAAGATAGATAAGTACAACCCTCTTAAGTACGAAATAGCCTGGGTATGGAAAATAAAGACGGTGAAGATAGTGCCAATTATTGTTGGGTCTTTGGGATCAGCATCAGAAGGCATCAAGGGGGATATAAAGGAAATCGGAATAGAACACCCAGTAGAACTGTTATAAAAGGCTTGCTTCCTTGGTACGGCCAGAATAATCAGGAAAGTATTAGATAGGTGAAAAGAATGGAGAGCATGGTACCGTAGGCTGCAGGTAGCAAGCTCGCTACGCATGCAAGACTCCAGAAACTCCAACAAAACCTGTGATAAAGAGAAATAATAATAATAATAATAATAATAATAATAATAATAATAATAATAATAATAATAATAATAGTAATAATAATAATAATGCCCTAATGCAATACCAGGCAGTGGCTCTCATGGCTTCTGATCTTAATTGATTAGAAGTGTTATCATGTACATTGTTTTGTCTTGGTATAAAAAGATGGGCTACAGCAAATATTCTGCTCAGTACCACAGATTTGCTTGTGAATTGTTTGACCTTAACCAGTTGAGCATGCCCCTTGGTGGCTGATGATATGTGCATCTCTGATCACGAGCAGAAGTAGTGGGGGAGCATCATAGCCATGTGTTGAAAGGAAGGAGGAGGAGGAGGGGAGGAGGGG
>NC_068997.1:4291223-4291622 GCF_001194135.2 Octopus bimaculoides
GAGGAGAAGGAAGATAGGAAGAGGAGGAGAAGGAAGATAGGAAGAGGAGGAGAAGGAAGATAGGAAGAGGAGGAGAAGGAAGATAGGAAGAGGAGGAGAAGGAAGATAGGAACAGGAGGAGAAGGAAGATAGGAAGAGGAGGAGAAGGAGGATAGGAAGAGGAGGAGAAAGATAGGAAGATAGGAAGGAGGAGGATATGAAGAGGAGGATACGAAGGGGAGGATACGAAGAGGAGGATACGAAGAGAAGGATAGAAAGAGGAGGAGGATAGGAGGGGAAGGGGAGATGAAGGAGAGAGGGAGAGGAGAAGGAGGGAGAGGAGAAGGAGGGAGAGGAGAAGGAGGGAGAGGAGAAGGAGGGAGAGGAGAAGGAGGGAGAGGAGAAGGAGGGAGAGGGGAG
>NC_068997.1:4292267-4294650 GCF_001194135.2 Octopus bimaculoides
CTACACACACACACGCACGTGTCCTTATAATATGACTCAAAAGAATTCATTTCAAGAACCAACATTGTTAAATCAAAGAAAAAGACAAGAAAAGGAAGAAATGAGTTTCCTCTTCTCCCCTTCACATTATTTCCGTCTCTTTATCTCTCTCTCTCTCTCTCTTTCTCTCTCTCTATCTATCTATCTATCTATCTATCTATCTATCTATCTTCCCCACTATGTCTTCTGTGTGTTTGAGTGTGTATGTATATATACATTTACACACACACACATATATATACATCTGTCTTTGTTTCTCTCTTACATACACTAACAGCAGTCTCTCTCTATATATATACATGTGTGTGTGTGTGTGTGTTTGTGTGTGTGTGTGTGTGTGTGGGTTTTGCATGCATGCATGTATACGTACGTATCTTTCTGTCTCTCGCCACACTATTTCACTGTGTGTTTTTTTCTCACTCACTTTCTCGCACTCTCTCTTGCACTCTCTCTCTCTCTCTCTCTCTCTCTCTCTCTCTCTCTCTCTCTCTCTCTCTCTCTCTCTCTCTCTGTTCCCCCTCTCTTACTCTTTTTCTCTCTCTGTCTCTCTCTTTGCTTCTTTCTATCTCACTTCCTCCGTCTCTGCTCTTCTCCACTCCCGTGCCCTCCTGATGTAACAATCATCGGAATATCAAAAGACTTGGGAAAACAACAAAATCCACAAGCTAAAGAGGAACAACATAAAAATAACACTTCTATTTTTACTAAGACAAACTCAAATAGAGTTTCCTCCATCTTGTATTATTGTCGTCTTAGACAGCATTTCCAACATTCTTATGACGGTTGATTCTGTCTCTTTCTCTGTTCGTTGTGGCTTTCTTTCTTGTTATGTGGCTGCTTATGCTACCATTTTTCAGCTTCTAAAGAATGAACCAGTCGTCCCTGTCTCTACAGACCATTTCCTTTTGTAACTCAACACCAAAGTTCAATGACAAACTGCAACAAAACCATGTTCCATAACGGAGCTGAACGTTGGGAGGAGAGAGTGTGGGAGGGATTCCTCGTTTTACCCTCCACCTCGCCACCAATGCTTCCTCCGCCCCCACCCTTTTCCACACTTCTAACATCACAAATTTATGATTTTCGTTCGAATCTGTAATTATTGATCTGTTGATTGAATTTTGCTGTGACTTTTATTTTTCATGTTATTGTTATTATTGTTTTGTTTTTTTTTTTGCAATTCTTTTTCTTTCTTTCATTGATTGTTCCACCTGTTTATTTTTATTTATGCATGTTTTGATATCATTATTGTTTTGTTCTTCAAGTTCATGTTATTGTTTTTGTTGTTGGTGTTGGTGGTGGTGGTGGTGGTGGTTGTTCAAGTGCTGTATTTCTGTTGTTATTGTTGTAGTAGTTGTTATTGCTACTGTTACTTGTTTTATTGTACTTGTTGAAGTTGTTTCGATTGTTCATTGTTGTTGTAATTTTTGTTGTTATTGTTGTTATTCTTACTATTGTTGTTGATATTCCTGCTGTTGTTATTGTTCTTAGTTATTGTAGTAGCCGCAGTCTCTAATGTTCTTGTTCCTTTTATTATTAGTATTCATGTTCCTGTGTTGTTGTTGTTGTTGTTGTTGTTGTTGTTGTTGTTGTTGTTGTTGTTGTTGCTGTTGTTGTTGTTTGTGCTGCTGTTAGTGTTGTTGCAGTTCCTGTTGTTGCTATAAAACAATCCCATACACGTAGTTCTGTAGATACCAACTACAAGAATGTCCACAAGAGTAAGAGGCAGATTATCCGTGAACCAATTCCTGGTTTCAATTATCGTTTCCAAATATCTAAAAATTCGTTTAGGTTCCAAATGGTCGCTTGAAAAGTGACATATATATATATATATATATATATATATATATATATATATATATATATATATTTGTTCATATGATGATATCTCCACAATGTGTTGATGAGAAAAGCATGTAATATATATATATATTGTGCTGACAAATACTACTCACATCCTTAGAAAAACGCTATCAACTCAAATGTCTGTATTTCATGAAGATATTTCGCTACTACCCTTGCCACTTCCTAAGCTTTCAGTCATACTGTAACACCTCTTATGGAGAATTCAAACTGACATACTAATTTATTAACATAATATATCATCATCATAATATAAAAAATATAAAATAAATATAAATACAATCCCTACAATAGTTTCCATTCAAACACAAAAGCCAACAACAGATTTATAAAATTCCTATTATAGAAATATTTTTGGATAAGAATCTCATCAGGCTAAGGGACGAAAATCACTTATAAGAAGTTTAAAATCGCAAAACAGACTGAATACATACATACATACATATATATATATATATATATATATATATATATATATATA
>NC_068997.1:4295348-4297913 GCF_001194135.2 Octopus bimaculoides
TATATATATATATATTAACTATACTATACTGTTCGTTGTTTAACCTATTTTCCTTCACATTAGAAAGAGAAATCTTGGTTATGATACGTGCAAGAGAAGGTGGAAAACTATTATAGTGTGGAACATCAAATAGATAGACAGAAAGGCAGGCAGAAAGACACACAGGCAGGCAGACGGACAGACAGGCAGGCAGGCAGATAGATAGATAGATAGATAGATAGATAGATAGATAGATAGATAGATAGATAGATAGATAGATAGATAGGTGGGATGTTCACCGAGAAGGGGTCAGCAGCTTTTAAGACATGCAACTGGACAGTCAAATAAAGGGACAGAAGAAAAAAATTCCAAGAAAACTTAAGACAGGAGAGGTAATAACATGACAGATAAAACGCTGCAATAGAGGAGGGAAATTGGAAACGTGTTGTGATAAAATAAAAGAGGTATGAGAAGCAAGCATTGATGGAGAGAATAATAGAAACAGAAAGAGAGGGAGATGGCAAAGAAAAAAACTTCTTGTGTGACATCGATGCGAGCTCGAAGAAACACATAGGCTAATGGAGAGCTGTAGACAGAGAGGAAAACTAGAAATAATGAAGAACGTGCGTGAGTGGATAAGTGCGCTACAGAGTCAGGAGAATTAGGGTAAAGATGGTAAAAAAAAAATTGCTGAAACAGAACAAACTGAATCGCCACCAAAAAGGAAATTAAAATTTGAAGCAAAATCGTTAAGAATTATTTAAATGAGCCTGAAACACAATAGTTATTCTTTTACAACTATTTCGCTTCTATGGCCTTTCGTTTGCTGGTTTATTCATCCAGTGGAGTAGAATTTCAGTTGGATCATACAGTCCTAGTCAACATGAATTATATGATAAATTTGATCCCCCTCCCAGTATTGTCTTCTATTAGTAAAAGTCCTGTTGTTATTCGTAAACTTGGTTTAAACGTATAACCTCACGCATACATAAATGGATATGTACGTATGTGTGTGTGTGTGCGTGTGTGTGCGCGTGTGTGTGTGCGTGTGTGTGCGTGTGTGCGTGCACTTTTGCGTGTAAGTACGCATTTATGTGTATATGTATAATTATGTGTATATACATGTACACGTGAATATACTCATAAAAATAAATATATATATATATACATACATATATGTATGTATGTGTGTAAATAAATATATATATATATACATATATATAAAAAATACATATATAGACACAAACATACACACAACACACACATACACTCACGCACATGTATATAATGTTATGTGTGTGTGTCTGTGTCTGTGTGTCTATATACATATATGAACGTACTATGTATGCATGGACGCAGAAATGCATTTCTAAGTATATGCATGTGTGTGTGCGCGTGTATGTTTGAGTCTGCGTGTGTCCATTAAACCGAAATACTTCTAAAACCTTCACCAAAACCAAAATACGTCATCAGACTGATTCTAATTACGGAAATGGTACATTAAAATTGTCACATTTGGAGTTCAAAGATGCTTATGCTTTCTACGATATCTGCTTTCATTGCGAAAGTTATTTTAGTCATTATGAATTTTTTTCACCAAAGTAAAATTTTAATAAACAGTCATTTCTCATATGAAAGCAATGGTTTTTGCTGACCAATCTGTTCCATTTTGTAGAAATGTTAAAAGCTTCCATCAATCAGTTCTTGTTCGTTTGTGTCAAGGACCAATTTCTATACCAAATGTACTTGGTAGACTCTGCTACTGAATGCCAGTATATTTGAAACTTAATCAGTCGGATTCTATTTGTCCACGTAGCATCAAAATTCTTAATGTATTGTACTGTACCGAAAAATACATGACCCTCTTACCGTTTTCTGCGAGAACAACAACGTTTTACCGTTTGCTAGATAAGTGGGAGTTGGAATACATATAATATGCGTATATCAAAACACATATATATATAGGCATATGTGTATATATATATATATATATATATATATATATATATAGTCACATATACATACATACATACATGCATACATACGTACATATAGATATAGATAACCATAGATATATACATACATATACAAATATATATATATATATATGAGGGTGTGTGTATGTGTGTATGTGTTTGTATCTACATGTGTTTTGTTTGCGTGTAAATACCAAAGGCAATAATTTAAACTATGTAACACTACGTCTATACCGTTTATATGTGTGTGTGTGTGTGTGTGTGTGAGAGAGAGAGAGAGAGAGAGAGAGAGAGAGAGAGAGAGAAAGAGTCTCTATGTGTGTGTATGTATGTGTGTGTTTCTCTGTGTGTGTATGCAATTGTGTCTGAAACCAATGATACTACAAATATTTTTGGTCTATTACCAAATATTAACATATTGATGGATATCTAAATACGGACTGGCATTATGTGAAGCATAATTCATTTCATTTTACTATATATGATATATACTATATATTCTATATCCTGCATTAATATTATAATATAAATAAAACAAAAAAACAGAGAGAGTTGGAATTCCTTTGAGTAATATATTCCTCTATACGCAATCATACAAACCCCTTTATAT
>NC_068997.1:4298726-4303684 GCF_001194135.2 Octopus bimaculoides
TATACATATACATATATATATATGTATGTGTGTGTGTGTGTTTGTATATATATATATATATATATATATGCGTGTGTGCGTATGTGTGTGTGTACTACCATGAAGCTAATTTGGAACGTGAAACATTGGCTGTAAGATTACCATCCCCAATAGTGGAATAGCTATGGATTTTTATTATTAGTCAAATACAAATCCGATATCCACACACGAACTAGTGGCTAGGAGTGGTAGTCTTTCTCTTACTTATCAATATATTTTAGAATTCCTCTTTGGATTTGCCATGCTTCTATTTTTTTCTCTCCAATATTCTGCCCTTCTGTGTATATTTAAACCTCTTTCAGTGTACTTACTTTCCATTTTGAATTTTGTTGGTTCCTTATGAGACAAAAAGTATATTTTTATACCAAGACAGACAATGTACAAGATAACACTTCCAATCTGATAAGACCAGGGTCCGTGATGGCCAGTCTGGTACAGCATCGGGGGATTTATTATTATTGTTGTTGTTGTTGTTGTTGCTATTACTATAATAATAATAATAATAATAATAATAATAATAATAATAATAATAATAAGATAATAATAATAGTACAGTCCTTACTTTGAAGCGGGAGAAAAGAATAATTTGTAGGGGCATAAAATTGGCATACGGAGAGAGAATGAAAGGCCCGGATGATGATGAGTACAGGTACCGTGGTATCCTGGAGCTGGATAACAGTTTGCATAAAGAAATGAAAGGTAGGTCATCACTGCATATTTCAAGTGCCTTAAACTTCTCTTGAAATCAAAATCAAGTGCAGCTACACTGATCGCATATCGGTTATTTACAAATAACCAGAGGCAGTTTTATAAGGACTCAGGAGGAAATATAGAAGATAATACACCACCTGAAGCAGAAGAATAACATCTGGGAGCAAGACGTTTCCCACAACCACGCTGCTGAGTGGATTCATTCCGTGAGATTCGAAATCCATCACCCGTTGGTTCCACGACAGGACCATGTGCGCATAACAACAGATATCATTGCACAGATGTCATTGCACCGCCAAACTGGAAAGCGGCAGGACAAGACGGAATTCAAGACTACTGGCTCAAGTGGTTTAGGTCAACACACTACAAGGCGGCGAGCTGGCAGAAACGTTAGCACGCCGGGCGAAATGCTTAGCGGTATTTCGTCGGCCGCTACATTCTGAGTTCAAATTCCGCCGAGGTCGACTTTGCCTTTCATCTTTTCGGGGGTCGATTAAATAAGTACCAGTTATGCACTGGGGGTCGATATAATCGACTTAATCCGTTTGTCTGTCCTTGTTTGTCCCCTCTGTGTGTAGCACCTTGTGGGTAGTAAAGAAATAACACTACAGAATTGCGTTGCAATTAGACAATTACCTACTGAGCGTTGCAGTTCCGGAGTGGATGGTAGAGGGAAAAACAACATTGTTAATGAAAGATCGGTCAAAGGGCAATGAGATTGGCAATTACCGACCCATTGCTTGTCTTAAGTTCCTATGGAAAGTATTAACAGGTATTCTCGCTGGGAAAATATATGCGTTCCTTGCAGAAAACAATTTATTTCCAGTAGAACAAAAAGGATGCCGAAAAGAATCCAAGGGCACCAAGCACCATTTTATGATAGACAACATTATAATCAAGAACTGAAAACGGTACCAAAAAAACTAACGCATGGTCTGGAGGAGTACAAGCATGGCAGGAAGAGTACAAGCTTAGACACAACAGAGCAGCCGAAAACCTCTACTGGCTACTATGATGTAAGTATGGATATGGGGTTACGGGCGTTTGGTACCGACATTCAACGGAAAAAGGAATGGATGAAAAGGGGAAGGAAAAATCCTCTGAGACTTTGACTTCCAGACAGACAAGGTATTAGAGCATCGAAGGCCGGATATAGTAACCTAAAATTTAGAAGGGACAAGCAAGAGTGCCTAATAATTGACGTGGCAATGCCAGGAGATCAACATATCATCATAAAAGAAAGAGAAGAGGTTGATAAAGATGGGGACCTGAGAACTGAGATCGCTAAGATGTGGCAGCTAGGAAAATCAAACATAAAGGTTATCCCTATTTTCTGAAAACGTTAGAAATACTCTAAAATCTAGGTGTATTGCAAAAGTTGGCATTACTTGGAACTGCACGCATATTGCGTAAAGTACTGTTTGTATGAAGTCCTTGTTGTGACTTGGCAAACAGTACAAACCCCCTGTAGATACAATATCTTCAATCAACAACCTCACGATATTGTATACTGTATGATGATGTCTATAATAATAATAATAATAATGATGATAATAATAATATTGTATTATTATCTGATTGACTGGCTTATCACAAATATTACTTCAGAACTTTCTAGCTTCTTTTGCATTAGGTTTCTCATCTTCAATACTTCGTCCTCCATTATTTATTTGGTTATAAAATCTTCTTCAGCCAGTCTCAAATAATCTATTCTGTTGATACTGATCTATTCTTTTCTGATATTTCGGAGAACTTGTCTGCTACTGCTGTGATAAGCTGTTTCAACTATTCTATTACTGCCCTAAATCCTTTTCCTTTTACTAAGTATATTTTCTCGAGGGAAGATTTGCATCTTGTGATTCCTAATTAGTTTGTTTTCCAGGCTTCTATTTTACACAGATCTTCTATTAATGTCTTCACTTTATTTTGTAGTCTCCTTTCCCACACTTGCTCTTTTTTAATCTTACTCTGTGAGATATCTAATTTTCTGGTGAATACTACCCCTCCTGCATAGGTCAATAAGTTAGTGTCTCCTACAGATAACAATATCTGCTTTCCTAATCATTTCTATCAGCTTCCTTCTGTTGGTGCCTTTTAATACTGGCAATCTTTTTCTTAGTTCTTTACTCATTACTTACAGCAACTCATCTAAAATCTTCTGATCTTTCTCACTTAAATCACTTAAGGCGTTGGTGCCAGTTGTCCCTTGCTTACTAGTAACGCTATTGTTATGTTTTCCTTTAGGTTCTTCTTTGTTTTGAGCTGTATCTCTTATGTTGTTTGTTTGTCTTTCCCACTGCCTGGTCTTTCTTTTCCGGTTCTCTTGTGATCTCTTCTACCTCCAATTCTGATATCCACTTTCTTCTCCTAACAGTATTGGCTTGATCAACTAATTTCTACTCACTCACTTTAAACATACCCTTCTTTCCCCAAAGTGTTAAATCCGTTTTCTATAGACCCTTCTTTTAGGTTCACTTTCTAAGTAACACTGTATCGCTATCCTGTTTTCTTCGCTAGTCCACTTCCTCCTCCTTGCTCTATTATCTGCTATATTAGGATAACAGCTGTGGTCAGTCTGCATCTTTACTGCCGAGCGAGAGGCTTTCTCTTAAAGGTCCAGCTTCATTTTCGGAAACTTCTGTCTCTCATAAACCGAGGTAAGGTAACGTTCGTCATCGTCATCACCACTATTAATTTTCAACATCTGAAAGTTTCAAGCAACTTCCTATTGCATCATTTGTTGCACCTTTATGCTGGTGGGGTGAGGTGTGCTGCACTTTTCCGTTGGTGGGGATATTGCATTGCATCAGTACGTTTTGTTATGGGATTTGGTTTGAGTCTTCTACTGTATTAGTTCTTATATTTTGTATTGCTTATGCAGCGCAGGTTGTGTTCTTCAGTCAGGTATCAGTCTCCTATTGCACATGTTGTGGGTTTTGTTCATTTTGTTGGGTATTTACTGTATGAGTTTATTCTTGTATGTCTTTGGAGGGGTGTCGCATAGTAGTGTGTGTGTAACTTATAAATCAATTATAGTATTTATGATTATCCGTCCACCGTTCTTTCTCTTTTGGCTGGTTTTGTTATGGGTACCATTAATTATTATTATTATCATTATTATTTTCTTTACCATCTTCTTTCAATTCCGTTTATTTTTTTACCGAGTGTCTTCCTAACACCTAGGGCAGAAAAAACACACTGTATACATTTGTAGGCCATGAAAATAAACACACCAGATTTTTCATTTACAAAGTGTGATAGAGAAAAAGGAGAAGAAAGACAGAGAGAAAAGGGAAAAAGTAAAAAAAATATAAAAGTAAAACTAAGAAAATAAAGGGTAAAAAAGGAAACAAAATTCACAACGACGATGCTCTTCTCGATACGTGTGACGGACCAGTTCAGACAATCTTTTGCACTTCCTGCATGGAAGGTAATCCAGAGAGCATTCTTAAATAATTTTTACTTACTTTTTTGATCATCCTAAGTACTCCTACTATCATTGGCATTGTAACCGTCTTGAGATGCCATTTTTGCTCCTACTACTGTGTTGTATTAACTAAATGCTGTTTAGTTTCGACTTTTGTGTTGTACTTGAGATAATCATAAATATGTGAGGATTCGAGGGGATAGTAGAAGAAAAAGTAGCAGCTTGGTGAATAGACCAAATTCCACAGGTCTGTACATAGGTTCGGCAGATGGTGAGAAGGAGATCAACAATGGGACTTCGTATTTCTGTGCAATCAGAAGACAAAAGAAGCACCACGTCCTTGCTGGCAACTGAGGTCAAATGTGTTTACTATTACTAGTAACCAATGAATGCCTACGCCTTAGAAAGAATCAATTCACCTTGTTCTGTTTTTAATTGCTGATAGAAAAAACTATATATATATATATAGCGTTCAAGACATACACACTTCACGTCTGGCTGTACAGCCTTTTTGTTCGTTTATTTCACCGTTTCGTTTTCCTGTCTTGTTTTCCGTCCGCCACTACCCTCCACGAAAACAATTTAATTTGTGTTCGTGGGAAGAACCATTTTAACGATGCGTACTGCCTTAATTCTTTGAAACGCCAGAGTTTTAATGGTGGCAGCTGATGAAGGGGATGTTTCTATGTGGCCTGCTTGTTTGTTGCACCTTGTTTACCATTTTGTCCTTGTTCTTTTGCCACGTCATGTACCCAGTTATGTATCTATATGTACATGTAGA
>NC_068997.1:4303974-4305853 GCF_001194135.2 Octopus bimaculoides
ATATATATATATATACTGATGATTACATCGTTGAATTTTTGAATTTTCCTTTTCCTTTTATAGGTTTTGCTGTGATTTACAGTTCTCGTAATTGTGCACTTTACCAAGGCGCGAACTGGCAGAAACGTTAGTACGCCGGGCGAAATGCTTAGCGGTATTTCGTCTGTCTTTAAGTTCTTAGTTCAAAATCCGCCGAGGTCGGCTTTGCCCTTCATACTTTCAGGGACGATAAATTAAGTACCAGTTGCGTACTGGGGTCGTTCTAATCGACTGGTCCCCTCCCCAAAAATTTCGGGCCTTGTGCCTAGTTTAGTAAAGTAATTATGCAGTTTGTATACATTGGTAGATGCTTATCTCCTTAATTTTTATCGTGCGTTTAATGTTATTGCAATAAAAGGTATGTTTACATAGTCAAGTAGTCAGAGAAAAAAAGGGTGAAATTTTCAGAGAAAGTTGTAAATATTAGAGTTTCAAATTTCCTAAAGATGATCGCTTGTATGTCCGACCAGAGAAAATTGTGTTCTTGCAATAAAAAGATGTTTATACTTTCGAATATTCAGGAAGAAAGGAAAGGATCGGTATTCACAGAAGTTGTAAGTATTAACGTTTTTAAAAGTTTTTAAAGGTGACAGTTTGTGTGTTCATCCTGAGAATATTATAGATATGTGAGTTTCTTAACTTATGCTGAAAGAATTTTAAAATACTCACATGAGATTTGTAGATGTACCAGGTTTGAAAGTTATTTTTCAGTTGTCATGCTGGGTTTTATTAGTGTTTCTGTGTCTTCGGCTGCTGACAGGTCAGAGCAGCGAAGAACACCTCCAGCTGCTGTCAAGGCTATTATTATTATTATTATTATTATTATTATTATTATTATTATTATTATTATTATTATTATTATTTTTATTATTATTATTATTATTTTTATTTTTATTTTTATTATTATTATTATTATTATTATTATTATTATTATTATTATTATTATTATTATTATCACCATCATTATTACTATTATGTCAGTACCAGCACTAACATCATTATCAGCATATTTGTAATTATTAATCCTTTACTTTTCTTACGTCTTTTTCTTAACTCAGACGCTCTACCAGTGAGTACAATCGTCCATAGTAGCAAGCAGATTCTACCCAACTATATCTCAGTAACTCGTGCTAGCTGGCTACAAAAAGCGAGGTTTTCTTCTCGATTTTCTATTGTGAGTAGACTTCCCTGCAATCATCTCATTTTTACAACTTCACACCATGACTAATAAACATGAATCATCGTTGCCTTAATGTGGCTGTAATTCAAAATAGAATACCATAAAGTTCCATCACTGGGTTTTATGTATTCCTTCATGACGTGTTGTGTGCTGGATGTGTTTATGCACCGTTCAACTAATATTGTACAGGCTTTTGTTAGTGTCCATGGCTTGACGTCATGGATATCAACATATTCTCTACTGCTACTCAGAATTTAAGCAACATATCAAAATTTTATATTCTTTTGTATATGATGCATTATTTTTTTAAACTAATGTGTCTTTTATTTGCATTTATCAGCATTATATAATAATTAGTAGAACGGTATAAATTATTTACATTATCTGTCTAGTAATATTGTTACAGGAAGTAGGATGGCTTGAAATTTTTTTGATAAACTGGAATTACCGCTTCGATTTCGTCTGGTATATACTTGTAAACATTCATATGTGTTTGTGTATGTGTGTGTGAAAACAAATCAGATATACATGTGTAGAATGTATTTGTTTATATACATTCAGATGTATACATATATATACATGCAGGTGCATACATAAATGTGTGTGTATGTATATATATGTGTGTATGTGTATATAGATGTATGTGTATGTATATATATA